>NC_041050.1:7279063-7506655 GCF_900634775.1 Gouania willdenowi
TCTGACTTGTTTTCACTTCAGTGTATGACTCCCAACCAAGTGCCCTCCCCCCTCTTCCCACAATTACTCCAAAGTATTTTCCCACATCGTCAGCATATTCAGAAAAAGCTTCTTGCTGTAAGCCTTTTATCTCCTTTTCTCTAATTTGATCACCGCTCAGATGTCTCTTAGCTCATTAAAATGAACTGCTTCTTCGACTTTTTTCCCTAGATAATTTTTTTCACCCAAAGTCATCCCAAGTCATTAAAATTCTTGGCAGTTCAACGTATACAAGCCCCTGAGCTCTCCTGCACTAACATGTCCTACGATCACTCTGTTAATAGTTTAAATTATCTCTCACAACATCAAACTGTAGATTATTGCAAAATCATCAAAGTGAGATTGCAAGTTGTTGTTGTAAACTAACAAAAAAAAGGTGTTTGTGAGTTGAACTACTGGAGACAAAACAATTGTTAGATAAATCCATAGTCAATAAATCAATAAAGATGTAAAAGGTAGAAATTCACCTTACAAAGTTTGTATTGATTTCAAATGTAAACGCTCTCTTATTGACAATAGCTGTGTTTCCATTATCCTTGGAAATGCGCAAAATATACATAGCGCAATAAAAACTGGTGATGGAAACACCTGAATTACGATAAAAAACATTCAAATATCGCAAAAAACCTTTTAAGCTACCATGAGGAGGAATTTTAGATGTTTCCATATTGAAATATATCGCAAAAGTGCTATGTAAACACCTTATCCGCATATACATGTACAAGGTCACATGACCACCTCTCGCCGAGTAAACATGACGCGGTATGTGTAGACAGAAGAAGAGACTGGGACATTTATTAGCATTATACTTTAAAATTATTACTGCCACATTAGATGTGAAACAATAAAGGAATGCAGAAAGTTACTGTATAAGGAGGTTTGGAGCGTCCATCTTCCTGTGGCGAAATCTCGCGGGATGAGATTTCATACGAGTTACGAGGCTCCTGCCCAAAACAGCCTTCAATGGAAACACATTCAAAACACAATTATACTTTGTCGACATTTAGAAATATTGCTTTTATTTTGCGAAACTCTGCAATGGAAACCCAGCTATTGTTGGAAAAGTTTTGCAAAATGCATTGTGGGATGTGGAGTTTCAACAAAATTTCAAAAAATCAAACAAACGTAACCTTTATTGAGAAAAGTAAAAAAATTGTGACCATTCTTAATAAAAAAAATCATAGAAAAATACCATTACATCTTGGTTCCTTTTTAGAACTTTGAGGAAAGGAGTACGATTAGAGTAAAATAAAATGAAAAATTATATATAAAAAAAATTAAAATAGCATTACAAATATTGTTCATGTAATAATAAAGTTATTTGAGTGTAAAGAATATTTTTTCTTCTTCTATTTTTCAAGCTCATTGTTCAGCAAGGCCGTTCCCCCGTCAACCCCATCATGATGTCACCTTCCCCAGTTTGGGAACCACTGTTTTAATCTGAGATACTGCCCTATGTTCTTTGAGAACTGTGCAGCTCATTTTTTTATTTTTTATTTAATAGATCAAAGCTAAAATTATTAATATTCACTTTACATGGAATAGTTGTGAATTTGTCGTGTGGGAACAATTCATGTGGTTACAACAAGTATGATAAGTTAATCATTATGTTGGAGAATGAATGAACAAGTCTTTGCCCCATGTCAAGTGTGTGTCTAAGTACTTAGATACGTTTTCTAGGTCAAGTCAACATACAGTATTTAATAATGACTTTCTGACACCGTTAATCTCTTGGAGTTGTTTTCCACGTGTGAAACACTTAAAAAATCCGAAAGTTAAACCTGCCAATCTTGATGACTTGCATTGCCTGTTGTTCACTCACTCGCTCATGGTGTTTTTACTCATCGTTTTCGTTTTTTCGTCTTGTTCGTTGTGTTTGCGTCTGTCATATGAAATCTTTGTTGTCAAACTTTTAACCAACAGTTACTTTCTCTTCTAATGAAGAAATTTCAATAGAAGACACTGACATTCTGGCTGCTGGACTTTCCAGTTGGTCTGGTTATTATTTGTTTTGAAGCACTCACAGCACATGAACCCTCTCTACTACACTTGTCTTCTTCATGACACAAAACAATAGGAACATGTAATTGCGTGTCAAACTCTACAATCCAAGGATGCCTACAAAACCAAAAGAAACAAAAGTCACAAAACTGACATTCAAATTCAACAGGCAACATTTTAGTGAGCCATTGCTGATAAAATGTGATGACAGCTCATGTCATTGAGTATAGAAAAAAGAATGAATTACTTTTTGTTTTAACCCTAAAAAACAAATGGAAAACTACTTCAAGCACTAGAAAATGCTGCTGGAAACACCAGTTTTATGTGAGTTAATCCTGTGCAATCTGGGCACAGTCGTTCAAAAGGTGGAATCTGGGTCAAAACTATCCAGATCTCTTTTTGATGTTTCTTTATTTTTATTTTTATTTTTTAACTATCAAGAGTCACGTAATACATCTTTATTTTATCCCAGTTGTTCAAAGCAAAAATGGATTGGATCAGTCTGATCCAGATCCCAAACTTTTAAGAATACAAAATCCGGTCTGTGTGAAAAAAAAGAACTGTGTGGTACATAAGCAGCATGGGGGTCACTCAATTGGTAATTATTTGAAGAGACAAAAATAAAATAGATTAAAAACACAGTTATTAATATAATATTATTTTTTGACCAGCCAGATCATATCTGCCCCATAAAAAAGCAGATATACATTGTTTCAAATTCAAACTTCACACACACACGCACGCACGCACGCACGCACGCGCACACACACACACACACACACACACACACACACACACACACACACACACACACACACACACACACACACACACACACACACACACACACACACACACACACACACACACACACACACACACACACACACACACACACACACACACACACACACACATTTAGCCAGTTAGAATTAAATATTCTTTTTTTTTATTTTAACAGCTTTTGAGGGGAGTAATTTAATTCTACCTTATTGGTCTGTAGTGTGATCTCGGTGCTTTGAAAATTGGTTGGCAAAATATTAATAAATAAATGTATATCTACTACATGATAAATGTCATTTATTTGACCAGTTAGAGTTCAATTTAAATCACATTTTATTCTTTAAATCCAACCTGAATCCAACACACGGCTGGGAACAGAATAATCCAGATTTTTATTGGATCAGAGTTATCCAAATCCTACTAAAAAGTTTTGAACAACACAAACTGAGGATCTGTGATGGACTGGCGCCCTGTCCAGGGTGTACCCCCGCCTAGCGCCCTATGAGAGCCGGAGATTGGCACCGGCAGACCCCCGCGACCCTGATAAACGGGAATAAGCGGGTATGAAAATGGATGGATGGACAAACTGAGGATTTGATCCACATTAAAACCAACATTGGATTACGTTATATAAACCGATCTCACAATCCGAGTTTAGTTTTGAACAACCCAGTAATATTTGATCCAATCCATTAGCCAAAATCTGATCAGATTACTTAATGAACACCTGGGCCCTGAGTTTTAACTGTGAAAAACAGAGGCACACAGTGATCTGAAGGACACAAAAGTCTAAATATGCTCGACAATTACATGCCATAAAAACAAAACCAGTTTTTTTAATACCCAGGCTGAACATAAATCCCAACAGACAGTTGTCACCATTTAGGCCTTCATGCAGCTTTAGTCATAAAACCACTATAGTGTGACTAACTATAGTGTGACAATCTAAGTGACTCTAGGATAAGATAAGGCTGGAGCTTTAAGGACAGGTTTGATATTTACCATCCTGCATCCTAGTACAGAGAGCACCTAGTTTATGTTCAAACATGCAGTACATACATTATTATAAAAAGTACAACAAGAAAAAGTTGCCATACCTGAATGCTGAGCCCCTGAAGACACACCTGTGAAACCAAGTAACATGTGTTGGGCAAGTCTGAACATCTGCAAAGTATATGGTGAGAGTTAAACAGCTGTAAGAGCTTCTGTTGTCAACCTGAAAAATCAATAGACAAGATATCAACATTAGTAATAACTAACAATTATACAGAATTGAAGGGTCACTCAGCATCTGCTTCTATGGGAAAAGATTTTGGGTTCAAGTCCCATTGGTGACTCGCAAATTTGGCTCCACCATGCCATGTGATGTATCAATCTATTCAAATAAATGCATTTATTTGATATAAACTTACATTAACTAAGTTTGTGTAGACTGCATAAAATCATACATGTAAAATGTGATCAATCCAGCTGGGGAAAAGTTTGCTCTGTTGTTCCGGGATGTGGGCATTTGCAAAGAGCTATTTTTTCATTCCACATTAGTGGTTAATAAGTTTGTAACAGGCGTGTGACCAGTGTAGCCTAATCATTTTCTTAATCATACGCTGCTTTTATTCATTAATACCATGCAAATCAATGTGAAATCACTCCAAGCATCCAGAACACAGCACTCTGATTAGACAAAGAAACGAAATACGCCACCAGATACAATCCAAGGCGAGTACTCAGCACTCTGCACCCAAACACAATTTCAAAGCATTCTCCCCAACATTGTCCATATATACATATATACATACATACATAGGCGCCAAGATGGCGCCGCGGATGGTTGCCTCGGTACTGCGCTCTCTCGTAGTTGTTGCGTTTTTCTTCTTTTTTGTAGTTTCTTGCTCCCCTTCTCTGGTCTCTTTCACCAGAGAAGAACTATTAAACGTTGGACAGTCCTCTGCTGATCTTTTTTCACCGGTTCTCAGTGAACCAGAAAGTTATGCAGAGATTCTCACCGGAGGAGCAGCAGCTCTCTATGGAATTTGCAGGAGACGCCGCAGACGCAGACGGGGTAAACGAGCAGGCGCGATCGTCAAACTGAGGCAGCGGGGATTACGCACTGCGCTTCCATCCATTCACCTGGCGAATGTCCGCTCTCTGGCAAATAAAATGGATGAACTGCTGCTCCTAAACACTAGAAACTCGGACTTTTGCAGATCCGCCGCCCTGTGTTTTACTGAAACCTGGCTCAGTGAACTCATCCCGGACAGCTCTTTACATCTACCGGACTTTCAGCTCCTCAGAGCGGACCGCGTAAAAGAGCTCTCTGGGAAGACGAGGGGCGGCGGAATATGCTTTTACATTAACCAAGGTTGGTGTACAGATGTCACAGTGTTGAAGCAGACGTGTAGCCCTAATCTGGAGAGTTTTTTCATAAACTGTAAACCGTTTTATTCTCCGCGGGAGTTCTCCTCGTTTGTTATGGTCGGTGTTTACATCCCACCTCAGGCTTGTGTAACAGAGGCGTTACAGCACCTGGCCGACCAGATAGCAGACGTGGAGAAAAAACATCCAGACTCTTTGCTTATCATTCTCGGGGATTTTAACAGAGCAAATCTAACCCACGAACTCCCTAAATACAGACAGCATATAAAGTGCCCCACCAGGGGGGCTAACACACTGGACCACTGCTACACTGCAATAAGGGATTCATATCACTCTGTTCCCCGTGCAGCTTTGGGGCTCTCTGATCACTGTCTGATTCACCTCATCCCGACCTACAGGCATAAGTTTAAATCTGCTAAACCTGTAGTAAGGACTGTAAAGAAATGGACAGAGGAGTCAAAGCAGGAGTTACAGGACTGCTTTGACTGCACTGATTGGAGTGTTTTTGAAGCTGCATCACACAACCTAGATGAACTGACTGACACTGTGACATCTTACATCAGCTTCTGTGAGGACATGTGTGTGCAGACCAAGACTTTCTGCACATACAACAACAACAAACCCTGGTTCACACCTCAACTCAGGATGCTGCGTCAGGCTAAGGAGGAAGCCTACTCGAGTGGGGACTGGGTCCTGTTTAAGCAGGCTAAGTACACACTAACCAAGGAGATCAGAGTAGCCAAGAGGTGCTACACTGAGAAGCTAAAACAAAGCTTCTCAAACAAAGTCCCTTCAGAAGTGTGGAAAGGCCTGCATGAGGTTACCAACTACAGGAAACCCTCCCCCCACCCTGCAGGTAACAAAAGACTGGCTGAAGACCTGAATAGCTTTTACTGCAGGTTTTCTCACCCACCCCCGAGCTCATTAGCATCAGCCCATCACCTGGACTCTGCCCTTCCTGCTCCGCCCACTTCCCCCCCTACCTCACCCTCTGACCCCCCACCTACCCTGAAGATCAATGAAAGAGATGTGTGCCAGCTTTTCAAAAAACAAAAGATCAAAAAGGCTCCAGGACCAGATGGAGTATCTCCCTCCTGCCTGAAAGCCTGTGCTGAGCAGCTGGCCCCCATCTTCACACGGATCTTCAATACATCACTGGAGCTGTGTGTAGTACCATCCTGCTTCAAAAGCTCCAGCATCATCCCAGTCCCAAAGGAACCTGCCATCACAGGACTTAATGACTATCGACCCATTGCCCTGACGTCCGTAGTCATGAAGTCCTTTGGGAGGCTGGTATTGAGCCACCTGAAGGACATCACAAGGCCCCTGCTGGACCCCCTGCAGTTTGCCTATCGGGCAAACAGGTCTGTCGAGGATGTAGTCAACATGGGACTGAACTACATCCTGCATGACCTCGACTCCCCAGGGACCTACGTTAGGATCCTGTTTGTGGATTTCAGCTCTGCGTTCAACACCATCATCCCGGACATCCTTCACCAGAAACTCACCCAGCTCACAGTGCCGGCCTCCACCTGTCAGTGGATCACCAACTTCCTGACTGACAGGAAGCAGCAAGTAAGGCTGGGAGGCATCACATCCAGCACCCGGTCACTCAGCACTGGCGCCCCTCAGGGGTGTGTTCTCTCCCCACTTTTATTCTCCCTCTACACCAATGACTGCACCTCAGGGGACCCCTCTGTGAAACTCCTGAAGTTTGCAGACGACACCACCGTCATCGATCTCATCAGGGATGGGGACGAGTCTGCCTTCAGACGGGAGGTGGAACAGCTGTCTCTCTGGTGCAGTCAGAACCATCTGGAACTGAACCCGCTCAAGACTGTGGAGATGACAGTGGACTTCAGGAGAAATCCCCCCCACTCACCCCACTGACCCCCTTACCATTCTGAATAGCAAAGTGGCTACCGTGGACTCCTTCAGGTTCCTGGGATCCACAATCTCACAGGACCTGAAGTGGTCCTCCCACATAGACACAACCAGGAAAAAGGCACAGCAGAGGATGTACTTCCTGCGTCAGCTGAGGAAGTTCAACCTGCCCCAGGAGCTGCTGATCATGTTCTACACCTCCATCATTCAGTCTGTTCTGTGCACCTCCATCACTGTCTGGTTTGGATCTACAACCAAACTAGACAGACACAGACTACAACGGATAATCAGGACTGCAGAAAAGATCATTGGTGTTGATCTGCCCTCCATCCAAGACTTATACCTGTCCAGGGTCAGGAAACGGGCAGGTAGCATCACTGCAGACCCCTCACACCCTGCACACAATCTGTTTAAACTCCTCCCCTCCGGCAGACGCTACAGATCACTGAACGCCAAAACTACCCGCCATAAAAACAGTTTCTTCCCCCAGGCTGTCATTCTGATCAACGCTAAACAGTCATAGAGTGTCAGACCTGTTTCTGTTACTGTGAAATAACCTGGAACTAAACATAACAACCCTGGATCAACCTGTCACTGCGAAATGTTCATGGACATAATTTTTTCATTTAAATGTTCACCTGCACTACTCATCAATGCACTACTGCACTATTATCTTATTATTATTATTATTATTATTATTATTATTATTATTGTATTTTTATTTTATTTCATTATTATTACTATTATTATTATCTTGTTATTTTTATTTAGTTTGCACATATTAGTCTAACTACTCTTATATTTATGTTTATACTTCTTTTTTTTATTTATTTTTCTTTATTTTATTTATTTTTTCTTTATTTTATTTATTTTTCTTTATTTTATTTATTTTTCCTTATTCTAGTTGATTGTTATTATTTAATGTTACACTACCTGAGAGAGCACAGGTCACCAAAAGAAATTCCTCGTGTGTATTCATACACCCTTGGCCAATAAAGTTGATTCTGATTCTGATTCTGATTCTGACATAGATCTCCATAAGATGAGAGAAAACAAGCAAAAACAACAAAGAAATAAAAAGTGTCTACATACACATAGGAGTACATTAAATACCAATACTCCAGACAAATATTTCTCCAATTGTCCCGGCAACTCTCCCTACCCACCCGCCTCCCATTACCTCCCAGCCCACCCACAGGACCCCAAAGTACAGATGAATGCTATTTACAGCAGAGATTTCTTTTTCTATTAATTAATGTTGTCTTCTTTAGCTTTATTTGTTTGAGCAACCCATTGTTCCTTGTTTGCATTATCAAAAAAGTCAAGAAGCATTTTTGTCGTCTTTGATATGGATAAGGGACTTTCCATTTGCAAACAATAAGGCCCATGGATGCAGTGAGGTCTGCCAACCAGACACGTTTTTGCTTTACAGAGAGTGGTACTGTATGTCAGAGCTGTCGTTCAGTAGTATGTGTATTAGGTGAGTATGATATTTTAACATTCAGAATGTCTGAAAGTGTTCGCGCGACATCTTTCCAAAAGGCTGCCACCTCTGGACACTGCCACACCATACAATTTGGGTGATCAAAAGTTTTCATTTAAGTTTTACCTAAATTACTTGAAAAAATAAAATTCTGAATATAATTTACATGATATACATATATGTTAAGTGCCAAAAACACAGTGACCAGGAAATGATAAAAAATGGAGATATAAAATTCAAAGGTTTACAAAATAAAATCAAGAAAAAAAAGTTTTAAAGGACCAGTAGCCGATGACACCGTGGGTGATCTGTAGACCTGTAACTCTGTTGTTTGTTGTGATGCATCGAGAAAACAAGTGGCTGGAACAGAGAACGACCACACCCTGCGCTGAGTGCGCACTTGTCTGGATATAAAGCGGTGGATTGAGCAGTGTTGTGATTATCTACTCACCCGCATCCTTTTGACAAAATCGGCATCCACCGGCACATACTGTAGACAATCAGCGACGGTGGAGTTATATTGTTAGAGACTTTAAATGCCAAAATCTACGTTGTTGGACTTTTAAATGCTTTGGATCCTTTCATTCTATCCTACCTGTTGTTTAACTTAGTGATTTACAACTGACAGCAAGTCTCGCCCTCCATGTTAAAGTGTTCTCTGTCTAAGCACCTGACTCAAAAATTCTTCTTTCTGCTGCCGTGGGTTCAAATCCCGCTTTTGTCATATATATTTTCTTTCATTTTAAGATATTTAACAAAGCAAATTCCACCTTTAAAAATACATATGCAAAAAAATTTACATTTTAGGGTATTTTCTGGGTTAGGGCTAGGTTTACGGTTAGGGTTACGATTAAAAATACATAAACAAAAAAACAAACATTTTAGGATATTTCCTGGTTTAGAGTTAGGGTTCGGCCTAAAATAAAAGGGTTAGCGAGGTAGCTAAAAGTAAATATGAGCTAAAATAAAACTGACGGTACTTTAAGTCATGTGGTGCACCGATCACGTGACCTAAACTGGCCAATGAGGGGCGTTCCGTATGAATAGACTGCAAGTCTATTCATACGGAACTCCCCTCATTGGCCCCTTATTGGCCAGTATTTCATATGAATAGCCACGGCATTGGCACCATGTGAAAAATGGAGAAGATTTTTATTTTGTTCAGTAACTGGGGGTAAAACTAAGTCCTGTATAAGAAATTGTCATGGATAATTTGATGATTTTTCTAGCTATTGAATGCAAGTATCCCTCTTTGTCCGACCACCACATTTTGCTCAGAATTCTGTGAAAAAGCAACTATAGAGCATAATGGTTGAATAAATACAGCTGCAAGACTAAAAAAAAACTTTTTTCTTCTCACTACTGGCTCTGTTTTTTTTTCCCCACTATAGGCAGTGTTTTTTTGGGTTTTTTTAGTGGCATGTGTGCTAACACACATTTTAAAGAATCTCATTTTGTAAATAAGTGAAATGAAGCAGTATTTTGTGCATCCTGAATAGATATATTTCTATAGTTTTTATCATCTCCCACCTGTGTGGCACCAAGACTGACCCTTGCATTTTCAGTTCATGTTCTAATAAAGATAATTTCTATCATCATTTTCATTCATCTTTTCATTATTCGGTAATTTTTTCTCATATTTTGTGTGTGTTTTTGTTCTCGTTTTTGCCTTTTGTTGGTATTAATTAAATTATCCTCTCACAGCGTGTGTTTTTGGAGTTGTTTGGTTGTGTCTTATGTCGTTTTGTATGTTTCTCTGTTATTGTTGTGTATTTTGTTGTAATCTGGGGGTGTATTTTTCCCTTATTTAGTGTCTCTTTGTTGTCTATTTGTGTGTTGTTGGTATCATTGAAATTATTCTCTTTCAGTGTGTGCATTTTTGGTGTAATTTTATGTATTGTTGTCTGTTCTTTTTATTATTCATTATATATCATCTTATTTTTGTGTGTTTTTGTTGTCATTTTGTGAGTTGCTGGTAATATTTTGTATGATTATCATTTTTAACCAAAGATAAACATTATAAACACATTTTTAATGCTTTGTAATTTTCCTCTCACTAGGCTAAAGGATATTTTTTTCTTTAAAATCTAAAAGGTATGATGATAAGTAAAAACACAACTTGTTCAGGACAAAATCAATATATTGTATTATTTTAGTGTTATCCTGTTGATATTACTATATCTGTTAATAATAATGGTGTATAATCTGATTCAGGATGGATTGTCATGTGATATCGGTCAGGTTTTGTAAATGGTAACTTGAGCTCTTGAGCTGCAGTAATGTTCACTTGAGTCCTGTAAAGCTTGCCTAAACAGAAAGTAAAAGTTTTAGGAATATACTCACACAAATAGTTCTCCATTAGAGATACATGTATAGTTGGTGCTTGTGAAATCATGTTACAGTGAACAGACAGCCCCTTTGTTAAATATAAGTTAAGCCTCTGTGTTGCCCGAAGGTAATGTGGGCTTGTCCTGTGCGCTCGTACACAAACTGCCTCTGGTCTTTCACAGCATTTCCACACAGGTTATGAAACGCTGAGGAGCAACATGAGGATCCATCCACTGCTACTGCTGGTATGAAAACTGAATTAAACTATGCTCGTTTTAATTGTTCACTGACTCACAATAATAATAATAATAATAATAATAATAATAATAATAATAATAATAATAATAATAATAATAATAATAATAATAATAATAATATTAATAACAATTTTAATCAAAATTGTTATTTGATATTACATACTTTTCATTACCTGTCTTATTATAAGAAGGTCTGCAGGTTCAATAACACATTTGTTTTTTGCTGATGATGATGGATAAAAGGGAAAATTGAAATACTAAAAAGAAGCTAAAACTGTTTTCCATTTGGAGGTTTGAAAACCCTGCTTTGGACTGAGACATATATATATATATATATATATATATATATATATATATATATATATATATATACATACATACTACTACAACCAGGGGCTTATCCTCTAATTTACCAGGCTAGACGTGGATCACTTCATGTTACATCCCACTATCACAATGGAGTTTTAATTGACTTTAGTCCTGCAGAAGAAGGTCATACAACTATATAGATTTGCAGCCTTGACAGGGCGTCAGAGGAGATTTATGTTGATTGCAATTTCACTACAATTTCTTAAATCAGTCAGACAGACAGACAGACAGACAGACAGACAGACAGACAGATAGACAGATAGACAGATAGACAGATAGATAGATAGATAGATAGATAGATAGATAGATAGATAGATAGATAGATAGATAGATAGATAGATAGATAGATAGACAGATAGACAGACAGACAGACAGACAGACAGACAGACAGACAGACAGACAGACAGATAGACAGATAGATAGATAGATAGATAGATAGATAGATAGATAGATAGATAGATAGATAGATAGATAGACAGACAGATAGACAGATAGATAGATAGATAGATAGATAGATAGATAGATAGATAGATAGATAGATAGATAGATAGATAGATAGATCTCTAGCATTTTTAACTTTATTATATCCATAAGTTTTATTGTTCGTTAGAAGGTGACCGGAATTCCACTTTATGTATTATTCTTAATGCTCTCTTTTGTAATTTAATGAACTAGTACAGTGCCCGTCGGAAGTATATATTCATGTAGTGGGGGCTTAAGTAGAGTTGTCAATTATGGCCAAATGAGTATGTGTTTGAAGGTTGGATGTACAAAGAGGTGTACATACTCTGTACTCTGTACTCTGTAATGTTATAAAGGGGTTTTATTTGCAGGTGCAAAGTAAAATAGACTGTACGATTTCTCTGGTTTAATTCTATGGGACATGCGCATGATAAATTGGTAAATGAAGTTTGCACCAATGTTTGCTGGACTTAAGCAAATGGTTAATAAATGTCCCAGAGCATCCCCTGTCCTGAGACCCGCCTTTTTGCAAGGAAAAACTCAAAAAAACCAGTGGGAAAATTAATTACACACAAACATGTCATGAACATCCAACATACAACCATAGAGAAGTGAAACAGAAAACAAGTGGGTTTTACACCAAAAGCACCCCTCAGCAGATTCTCCTCATATTCTGCCTGTGGTGCAAATGGAGAGCGCAATGTAATTATTTATGTAAGGTGCGCATTAGATTAGAAACACATGGTTAAAATATCAGCATTTAATATCTTTCCCTCTACATTATAGTTGTATTAATAGTAGTCGTAGTCCAGGGCTCTCAAGTTTTGAACTCAGTTCAGTGTGAGACTTTGGCTGCAACAGCAGTTTAGGTAGAACTCATTTTTATATTTTTTTCATTTAGTGTATTGCTCTGTAATGTATGTTTTTCGGTATCATTATGTGTATTTTTTAATCTTTCAGTTGTGTTTTTGTGCATTTTTTGTATAATTATAGTTTTTTGTTGCCATTGTAGTGTAATTTTTGAGTGATTTTGTGTATTTCTGTATCTTTTTTGGTGTAGTTTTATGCTTTTCTGTTGTCATTTTGTGTATTTTTTGGATAAATATTTAGTTTTGTGTATTTTGAGTCATTTTCTTATGTTTGATGTATTTTTCTGTAATGTATGTTTTTTGAAGTCATTTTGTGTGTTTTTGGAGCCTTGTGGTATATTTTTGTGCATTTATGTTGTTGTTTTGTGTACTTTTTGTATACATTTTGTTTAGTTTTTTGTTTTATTTTACTTGTTTAGTATATTTTTATTATAATTTATTATTTATTATACATATGTTTTGCATGCATTACCCCAGCTCTCTAAGCAATAGACCACGTCAAACAATATAAGAGATTAAGGAAGCAATTTTAACACGTTTTAAAGCTTTTAACTTTACTTTTAGAGCCCTATGTATTGCCAGATGTTGGTAAGCGTATTTTTGCTACATTGCCAAATACTGAGACGCGCACCAGACGCACATTTATATTTTAGTGGTGTCTTGTATATATATCTATACTGTATTGTATTTTTATATTGTATGTTAGTTTAATCTAATATTTAGATTGTCTTGTTGCTTTTTTTAGCCCCCTTCTCCCTTTACTTCAAAAGGCCAGACCGCAGTTGAAAATAAAGACCTGGTTAAATAAAGATTAAATAACTAAATAAATAAAAATAAAGTATTATCTTGTGTGTGATAGATTTGATTTTTAGTCTCACCCACCGCAGATATATGTTGTGACGTTTTAATATTCACATCTTGATTAATACACAACAATGATGTGGCCACTGTGAACTGGTTTGCTCTTCCATGTAAAAATGACTATATCCAAGTTATAAGTGACAGATATCAGTCCCTGCAGGATCTTCACTTTACATTTCATTGATGTTGTTACCAATTTTGTATTTAATTTTGGGAAATTTTGTGTAACAATTTTAGGAAATTTACAGGGGTTTGGAAACATTGAGAGTTCTTTCAACAATTTGAAAGGGGAATATAAACATTACAGGTGGGGTGTGACAAACAGGAGGAAATCTTCAATTTCATGACAATCTTCCAAAATTGCCTTTCTTCATTAAATAAAGATCACTGACACTAAACAAAATGCCTACAGACAAGTAAAGTGATAATGAGAAGCCTTAAAATGTTTCAGAAATTAAAAGAACAATAATTTATTAGACTGCCTTAGATATGCGACCGGGAACAAAATGTAACTCAAGTGCAAAAGTAATGATTTTGGCAGCAGAACAATAAAATAACTTTCAATAGCTGACTTAAAATTTGTATTTCCTTTTTTGTTTTCTTAAAGCAGTACGAAATACCGTTTTCATCTTAATAAATCCTTTTCATAGTCCCTAGGAGGGTAATACAAGGGTTTATGGGGTGATTAGGGGGTCTTTCATTTCCCCCTGCTGTCTCTGGCCAGAAAACAGCACTTGCAACTTTCCTGCCTCCGACCCGGTGGCAAGACGTACTGCTTTAAGCCAGCCCAATACAAACTAATGCTAGATTATGACCAGCTCTGTGGCTGCACACGGTTGTCTATGAATTCACTTTTCTCTAACATCACACACGTTTCCACACTCCCTTCCGTATTACTCCCACATCATTCATTTATTTTACTTGTCTGTTTTCCTCATACTGTTCACATGGTCACATGGCAAGGCAAGGCAAGGCAAGGCAAATTTATTTGTATAGCGCATTTCATACTCAAGGCAACTCAATGTGCTTTACATGATAAAACATTCAATTGTTTAAAATCAATAAGAACATTTAAAATCATCAGTAAAATCAAACGGGAATAAGCGGGTATGAAGATGGATGGAAAATCATCAGTAAAATCAATTAAAATCACCAGTAAAATCATCAACAAACACATGACATCAACAACATGACCAAAAATCTCTCTCTCAATTTTTTGCAGTAGAGAAAAAAAGTGCCTTTAACTTTGATTTAAAAATGTTCACATGTGATGCTGACTTCAGCTCTGCTGGCAGTTTGTTCCACTTCTTTGCAGCATAACAACTAAAAGCAGCATCACCATGTTTACTGTGAGCTCTGGGCTCCACTATCTGACCTGTGTCCATAGATCTGAGAGACCTGCTGGGTTCATACCTGACTAACATGTCACTGATGTATTCTGGACCAAACCCATTCACAGATTTATACACCAGCAGCAGAACTTTAAAGTCTATTCTGAGGCTGACTGGGAGCCAGTGTAAAGACTTTAAAACTGGATTAATGTGTTCTGATCTCTTTGTTCTGGTTAAGACCCGAGCTGCAGGGTTCTGAACCAGCTGTAGCTGTTTGATGCTCTTTTGGGGGATTCCTGTCAGAAGACCATTACAATAGTCCAGTCTGCTGGATATAAAAGCATGGACCAGTTTCTCCTGATCTTTCTGAGCCATTAAACCTTTCACTCTGGAGATGTTCTTTAGGTGGTAGAAGCTGTTTTTGTGATAGATTTGATCTGACTGCTGAATGTAAGATCTGAGTCAATCAAAACACCAAGGTTTTTGACTTGGTCTTTAGCTTTTAAAGATCAAGACTCAAGATAATTGCTGATAGCAGTCCTCTTTTCCTTGTTACCAAAGACAATCACCTCCATCTTGTCATGGTTTAGTTGAAGGAAGTTTTCACTCATCCAGCAGTTTACTTTTTCTAAACAGTCACACAACACCTCAATGGGACCATAGTCATCTGGGTTCAGTGATAGATGTAGTTGTGTGTCATCTGCGTAGCTCTGATAATCAACCTTACAGTTCTGTTAAATTTGTCCTAAAGGAAGTATATAAAGGCTAAACAGAAGGGGTCCAAGAACAGAGCCCTGGGACTATATGTGTGAAAGCACCCTTAGTGTCACTGTTGTACTAAGATTTTTCAGTGATCGGTTGTATGTAGCTGTGGGGTGGGGCAGGTGGCAGGGGGGTGCAGAGTTTTTACAACAGTGACATAACCAAAAGGGACCTTTAAATAACCTAATAAAAAATAACCATCTCTTATGATAATGGGGCTTTAGTCAGCCGTAAAACACACTAAAAACAAATATTTATCATCAAATTCCTTTCCTATCTCTTGGTAACCTTGTTAGGCTTCCTAATCAATGAAAATATAGGTTTTAATATTTTTGGTGTGGGCATCTGAGTCTTTTTTGTGTCAGTATACCCCTAGATTTAATTTTTTTTTTTTTAATGGTATAATGTGGGAAAGCTTGATATGAAACAATATGAAATAATTGTTAAATATATGTGTAGAACTGCACAAAGAACTGTAACATGGTTGCCCAGTATTGCGTTATTTATAATTAATTAATTATTATTATTATTATTATTATTATTATTATTATTGTATCAATGATAATTGACAATGTATTTTAAATAATTTTCATGGAAATCAAATAACTCAAATACACTTTCATTACAATTACAACAGCAACAGATTTTTGAAATTACAATTATAATCAAGCCATAATTGTAATTAATTATCAATTACGCAATTATAATTATAATTGAACCCAACCCTGCTTTTTATAGCCATTTTAGAAATTTCAGCCAAGAGATTGTATATTTTGGTCTTGTGTCATAATTACGACATTAGTCTACATCAGCTAAGGAACTTGCCCTGTACTGATTAACATTGTATTTTGTTTTCCCACTCCAGGTGACATTAACAGCCCTGGCAGGTTCCCATGGAACAGAATCAAAGAAGCAGGTAAAGCTTTGGGGTATTGGTTGATTTTTGTTCAATTTGTCTAAATGTATTACAATCATTTGTCTTTCCATTTTTTGGACTTCATCAGGATCTTTTGGTACGGTCTAAGAGAAGATGGGTTTTGTCTACAATTGAACTGGAGGAAGAAATGAAAGGGACGTATCCAATGGCCATATCACAGGTAAGTAAACTCTGTGATAATGACTCAATCTTAAGAACACAAAAACAATGCATTCTTGATACATTTTCTCAAATAGATGTTTAACAACAAGAAGCAAGACCACCACATATTTATTATACAAGGTGAGGGGGTGAATGAAAAAATTTTCAGCATTGACGAAGAAACTGGAATCGTCTATGCCCATCGACCTGTGGACAGAGAGCGTAAAGACTTTTATCATGTAAGGAATAAGATTACAATCCCCTTATAAAATAGGTCACTGCTTTTATTTTTTATAAAATGTTATGCATTGGTTTCAAATATCAACAGATCAAGTTTCAGGTCTTTGACAGAGAAACTGGCGATGCAATTGACAAGGAACTGGCTTTTGACGTGGAAGTGCAGGACATTAACGACAATGCACCTCAGTTTCGAAATCCTAAAATAACAGTCGATGTAAAGGAAAACACGCTCGAGGGTGAGTAAGCAGTTTCGCAAACTATTCTTGACTTGTAAAACGTGTAAAAAATCTATATCTCATTTTTTCCAATGATTTCATGTTACATTTACTTTCCTTAACAACTTGCAGAATACCTGCCAGTGCAGCTGATAGTTTTTGACCCAGATAAGCCAAACACACCCAACTCTAAATTCGACGTTACAGTGGTGTCACAGGAGCCTGCACTTCCTGAGATATATGTACATCAGGTTAATACCATGGTGTCACAGCTCAAAGTCAATGGATGCTTTGATTATGATGTGAGAATCTCAAAAGTCCTGTATCTAAAATAATTTGCAGAATCAATAGCAAGAAATGTCACATACTGTATATGTTTCAAATGTTTTTCAGAAAGTAAAGCAGTATAAAGTCATTGTCCAGGCAAAGGATTTTGGGACGCCATCTCTTTCCTCTCAAGCTGTTATTCTAATCAATATTATTGATGCTAATTCTCATCCACCCAAGTTCAAAAAGAGGGAGGTGAGGTCTTTAGGTATATATAATGTATACAGTGGAAAAATATACAAAGTTGAGCCAATTTTTGTCATTTGTTTAGTACCATGCAGAAGGCCAAGAAAAGTCCACTGCCGACGATATTTTAAGAATTTCAATAGAAGACGAAGATACTCCTAACACTAATGCCTCTGCTGCCAACTACTTCATTATTGAAGGAAACGAGGATGGCATCTTTGAAATTAAAAGAGACCCAAAAACCAATGAAGGAGTATTAAGTATAATCAAGGTACCATACTTATCTTTCACACATATACAAACACAACATCATACCGTCCTGTTAAAGACGTCCTGAGCTATACTTGCTTTTTTTTTTCTTCACCAGGAGAAGAATTATGACGAATCGACATTAGAGAACCTGATGATCGGAGTGGAAAACGTTGAACCCCTGTTTATGTGTAATGATGGAAAACCTGTTGACACAAAGTCCCTTCCACAACCAGATTCAGTCAGCATCAAAGTGAAAATGATCGATGCCAATGACCCACCCGTGTTTGAGAAAGAGAAAGCGCCTGTGTTCAGAAAAGAAGAAGAAGAGCCTGGAAAAGTTCTGTTTACACCAGTGGTTCATGATGTGGACTCCAAGAAGTTCAGGTATGATCACTGTATGATGTAATGCTGTTGAGTTTCACCATATAAACCACTACAAATCCTCTTTGCCAGATATTGGCAGTTATCTGCATCAGAAATCCTGATCATGGTACCATGATCATTCACACTTTAAAGACTTGGATGAAATGTCTATCACCATTAATACCTATAAAGTAGATCCAAATGTATGGGAAAAACCCATTTTTCAAAAAATCACAAATAAATGCGCAATCCAACTCCAATCCAGATAAAACTCTGTGGATTAAACTTAATTGAAAAACTAACCTGACATAAATTCAAATTTCATAAAGATCAGTCAATTACGAATCGAGATGTGATTTTTCATTTATTTTTTGGCCAGTGATTGTAAATAGACTTCATTTATATAGTGCTTTTTTGCCAACACTGAAGTAGTCCCAAAGCGCTTTACAATGTCAACTCATTCACCCATTCACACACCAATGGGACTGAGCTGTCATGCAAGGGGCTTGTCAACCACTGGGAGCAATTTAGAGTTCAGTGTCTTTTTAAACTGGTATAGAATTAGTATATTGATCCGGATTCCCTCCAAAATCTTCATAGAATCTATGGTCTATCTTTGGTTAAAATTTTGTCAAACTTCTTTTGACATAATCCTGCTAACAAACAAACAAATAAATAAAAAAACCGCTGGTAAAAAAAAATATTACGTCAATAGTGGAGATAACAATATATACTGTACCTGTAATTACACTCCTACTGTAGAAGACTTATTATGATATATATATATATATATATATATATATATATATAATTTAATGGTTTAATATTATGTAATATGTAATAATATTATGATATAACACACATAACTTCACAGATGTATTACTTCTTCTGTTTCCAGATACGTGATGGTACATGATCCTGCTAAGTGGGTGGCCATCGACAGTGAAACCGGAATAATTACATCTATCGAAAGACTGGACCGAGAGTCGCCCTTTGTTGAATCTAACAGTTATACAATAATTATTGCTGCCATAGATGATGGTATGTTGAATAGTTCCTTTGTATTTAATTCAGCTAACTCTGGTTCTTGAGCCAACAAAAACAAACTGGGCAATGCTTCTATCTTTTTTCTGGTTTCCTAAGGTGAACCTCCAAGCACAGGAACTAGCACCGTTCAGATCCACTTGATGGATATCAATGACAACAGCCCTCGACTTGTCAACAACCATGTCATCATGTGTGGCAACAAGGACGACAAAGTCACGCTCTCTGCCACGGACGCTGATGAGGATCCTTTCAGTGGACCCTTCTTCTTTTCACTGGATGGGGATGAAAGCCTCAACCAAAAGTGGAAACTGGGCCCTGTGTTTGGTTGGTACAGATCTAGAGATCCTTTGTTCTGCAACATTTCTCTGTGTCAAACCATTGATTTTCAACTTCATTGATAACCCCTAGGTGAGGAGACTAGCCTCATAACCGTGAATACACTTGCTTATGGTAACTACTCTGTGCCCCTGAGGATTGAGGACCAACAGAACCACTTTGGACGTGAAACTGTCCATGTGTTGGTGTGTGACTGTGAAGATAAAGATCACTGTCGTGACAAAGTGCCCCCGTCCTCCAGTCTGGGATCGGCTGCCATTGGTCTGCTCTTTGCAGGACTGCTACTTTTTTTATGTGAGTATATGGAAATCAGAACTATCAGATCATAAACTGTTTAGTGAAGGGTTTTACTCACAACTTCATGGATGACTCGGAAAAACTCCAAGAATGCATCACATTAAGGATTATATTTTAGTTTTAGATGATTAAAAACTACAATAACACTGTATCTGCTTTCATTTTGTAATACATTTTTCTAATGCATCTGCAGTGCTACTACTTATCTTCAAGTGTCATTTTGTAAAAAAGACATTTGAGTACTTGGAACAAGAAGAGGGAAACCAAACCCTCATAAAGTACAACCAGGAAGGTGGGGGTGCCGCATGCATGGTAAGATGTTTGTGATGAGGTTTAATTGAAAATACGCAATAATAAAGAGTTTTTTCTGTGGGATATTTCTCCAGTCAATGCATGTATGACATTGGTTTTCTCTGTCAGGCTGAACCCACTCTGCATCTGAGGCAAACAGATAAGGGGAATATGACGGAGGCCAGTAAGAAGGAAAACGCACAGGTGCGTTTTTACTGTCATTCTAAACCTTAAACCAGACATGGGCAGCTGATGGCCCAGAGGCTCTGTCCAGTACTGTGTCTCTAAAACAAACAAAATGATGGAAAAATACACCGAAGAGCAAAAGTAAACAAATGAGCTAAAAACAAAAATATTCAAAATCACAATAAAAGTGCCAAAAATGCACAAGATGCCTAAAAGCTACACAAAAATAACTCAAAACTCCAGAAATGACATTGAAAATACAGAAAATGAAACTAAAACTACATGAAAGGAGACCAAATATATGCATAAATTACTTCATAAACACTAAGTGACAACTTCATTTGAACAAGGTGAAGGATACGAGAGGAAAAACTGAATTTCAAATGTGGACAAGTTAACTTTTTGTAATTTCAAACTTTGTCCCTCATGCTCTGTCTCAAAACTGTTGAAATAGCAACAAAGCACCAGAAAATCACCATGAAAATCAGAACGTAACTTGTAGTGCTAAAACAGGTTTTTATGTCAGTTTCAGACGCCTCAGGGATTGCCTCCTGAGATAGAGCTGGAATGTTTCTGTGTGGAGTGCAGTATCATTGTGTAGGCTCTTTGCACCCAATTAAAGCTAGAACAGTTTCTAACAGAACCATCTGCACTCCATTGGTAAGTACATTAGTTTGTACAATACCACATCACATTCCCATAGATGTGGAATAACATGTATTTTCCAGAGGTGTAAAGATGACTGATATATCCTACTCGATTGAAATTGTACAAGTAAGTCATACATAAAATACTCAAGTATTGCGCGACTCGCTAGTGACGACATAATCCAACATGGCGGCGGCCCGGATTCGCAAACGCAAGTCCGGGCAAGCGCAAAACGATCCGAATTAACTTAAAGTGGCTTTAACCAAGTTAAGTATTTACACAAAAGAGGAATTATCTAATTTGGAATTAAAAACGGAATAAACCAGCCACTTAATTCGGAATTAACTTTAATTCGGAATTAAATGAGCATTAGGGATTATGTGTTTACAAGGTTAAAGGGGTATTAACGTTTATTCCACTTTAAAGAGGAATTAAAACTCCCATGTAAACGTGGCTATTGTTTAACAAATTAACATACCCAGTGTAGGTTTCTAAAAAAAAAAAAAAAAACAGCACACCAGTGACAACTGGTGCTACTGGAAATACAACTGCAGAAACATTCCAGCTATGAGGGTTGACCTATAATAAAGATATGACAACACAGGAAACAACATGTAATCAAGAATGAAGGAACTATGGTTGAGGGTGCCATTAAAATGCCTGTTGAATTGCTTACGTCTTTGTTGTGCTCCAACAGATGACGGAATCAAGTAAAGTGACAACCCAAGAGGTAGACGGATACAGTTCAGCGTTCAACATGGTGAGCAACGAAACCTGAATGTCTTTCTTTGACAGTATTTAAAGGATGAACATCTGTGAGATTGCAGAATATATAATCAGTATATGTTTTCTTTAGGACAACTTTAAAAAGCAAACGATGCGCTTAGGTCAAATGGATTCTTTCAGAAGCCAGAAAGGACAGGTGCTCACCACTCACTTTTCTGTACCTAGTCTCTATTTTATCAACATGAATAAGAACAGCGAGCTAACTGTCTTCCATATTTGGAAGATTTTTAACCAAATTCTCCTTCATTAATTATTCTTGCTGATCAAATAAAAACATGTGAGTGCAAAATGCTTAACTGGCTTCTCTTTTCTCCACTTTTTTTAATACAGTACTCTATGGGGAGCACAATCAGGTCAAATAACTCACGTATTCACGTAAGACAATGTTGACATAATAACTAAATATTTTTAGTCACACGGAAAGAACGTAATCAAGAAAACAAGAACACTGCTTTGTTTTCTGTCAGCAGGACAGCTTTTCAAGACAACAATCTCTCAGGTTGCAGTCACATCAGCGCATTGCAGATCATATTGAAAAGGTGAGACAGTTATTTATAATACAGTACATACAGCTTTTTAGTTTTATTACCTGCTTTAAAAATGCTTTATTTAACGAGTAACTAAGCCCCCAAACCACTTTTTTCTGGTGAAAACAAACATATTTGATTGTGAAGTTGAATTATTATTATTATTATATTTTTCTTTCTTTTTTTGTTCCTGAGGGGAAATGTCCTTTTTAGAAGATCTATGCCTAACAAAAGGCATTATTTTGCACCATATTCATTTTTAAAACTTTTAAAAATGAGACTACTTAACTGTTTCAGATTCTGTATTCCACCCTCTTGAAATCATGTGATTGATGATGTCACACGGCCCAATTTGCCTGTAAACATCCCATTGTTTCATATTGGAGTGAAGCATTCAGCCTGCTTTTTAATCATTTAGCAGAATTCTTGATCAAAATGCCAATTTGTGCTGCTTTTGGTTGCTCCAAATAATCAGGAAAAGGTAAAGATACCGATGTGAACCTCTTTTATTTACCGAAAGAGAATAAAAAGAGTTGTGACCCAAAAAATAATCCATGACCACAGGGGGCACCAGTTCCCATTCTGCGGTTTGGATGTAGACAATGAAGAAGAAGAGAAGAGCCCTCCTAAGGGATCTTTACTCTCCCTTAAACAGTGCAAGGCTGACACTCTAGTGGCTGAAGTTCGCGAGTAAATCACAGACTGTTGAAGGACTCCCAAACAAAAGGACTTCTATTCTCAGGATTTGTGCATCTTCAACAGTCCGTGATTTCCTCGCTTATAATTGGCTGAGTTTGTGACATTTTGGTGGCTTCTTACAATACAAACCAACACTGTTGGCCCCGTCCTCCTATAAAAACTAGAACCATGGACTGCAATATGTGGCAAGTTGGTTGGATTGAGAGAATTGAGAATAGAGAGGTATAGTGAGTATTGAGAGGGTAGTTAGCCTAGCATAGATTGCTCTTGGTAGAGTTTTTTGTATAGACTGGGCATTTCTAAACTGCTCCAGGAGCCAAAACCTCAGGGTTTAGATACTTTTTAATAAAGACTTTGCATCTAATAAAGAAACAAGTAATACCTACACTAGTAATTATTGTGCATCTTCATTTCATCCATTTTTTTCTGAATGTCTGAATCTCACAGCGACTCCAAACAATCAATGGAAATCCAGACATCTGCACTGTTGATCAGACCTCCAAGTATGAATACGAGGGAGGAGGCAGCAGTTACCAGTCACTGGATGAGCTTGAACTCGGCAATCAGAGAGAGGATTTCCACTTCCTAGATGATTTAGGACAACAGTTCAAGAATTTGGGAAATATATGTCACCAATCTATCAAAGAGAATGGAATGTAAGTTTTACACCGAGCAGTTTACTGTTTTTCTGCATTTTAAAGAACACTCCCTGTTTTTTTCATGGACTCTCTGTGACACAAACTTTATAGATCCAAAGCCATACCAGTTGTATACAACTTAAAATTACATTTTGTGTCTAAATGTTTTTTAAAAAGGCCATTATCCCTCCAAATTTGAGGTTTCCAACACAGTTTTCGTAGACTAGCCGTTTTTTAAGTAACAATAACAGGACAATGACTAATGAATGTGAACAAAAACTATGAAAGATCAAACTATATGGATACGTTTATTAACTAACAAAAATGAAACAATGTTTACAAGGGAAAAATTCAATATTAGAACAACTTTAGTTGCATTTCATGGATGGCAGAACAAACTGGTATGTGATCCAATAGGAAGTAAGCTGAATGTGTTTGTTCGTTGTTCAATATGGGGTCTATCCTTCTGCTGGAGATTTCTTCCTGTTAAAAGGGAGTCGTTTCCTCCCCTTGTTGCTAAATGCTTGTTCATGTGGATATTGTTAGGTTTTTTCTTTCTTATTATAAATTGTATATTTTGATAAGTGCATTGAGATGACTTTGTTGTAATTTGCACTATGCAAATAAAGTTGAATTGAATTGATTTCTCGCGTCCGGACTTAAGCGCTTTTTTGCACGCTTCTTTCCTGCGCGTATTATCCGGTCCAGGTACCTGACACACCCACCGTGCGCAAGTATAGCAAAGCCTTATAGTGTGTGAATAAAGGCGGGCTGAAGGAAAGGAGGCGGTGATGTGATTTTTTTGGGCTGTCTAGAAATCACGAAACATGGAGTTTTCCCAACGTTTGTAAATGTCATTGAAATCCATGAAAATGATAAAGTTCACTTTTAATTTGAAACGCCTTTAAACAATGTAGCAGGTTGATTTGATCAAATCATTAATCAGATTATTGCAGTGTGACTGAGGATCGGCCGCATTCTTCTGTCCGAGTCACAGGTAAAATCTCTCTCCTTGATGACCAATATCATCATCATCATCAACGCTGTAAAGCGCGACCGAGTTAGATGCGCTGGAGATATGAGGAAATAACCCAGCCGCAGAGCGTCCTGCTTTAATACAGAGGGATGTTTGCAGTGAAACAGAACTATTGGCTTCCATAATACGCAGTTTTAAATATACATTGTTTAAAGCAACCTGAGCTGAGCCTCATTAAAATATGTGTGGGAACAGTTTATGGTCCATCCTCATCCGCATATGACAGCTTGTTTCACTCTGTAGTGGATCAAACTGTGATTTTACGTTGGACATATTATGAAAAAAGTTGAATCACTGTGACCAGAATTCTTCGTCTGTCAGAGTCTTAATTAATCACGCGACGCACGAGTCCGTGTGGCTTCAAATGTAACTAAGTCTATTGTTTTAGTGCATTATAATGTTTCACCTTATTGGGGTGTTGCACTTATTCCAGGGTTAGAAAGAAGCGCATAAGAGGAAAATAACTTAAGCACACCGGAGAATGTGCGTAAAGCCAGATTTTTTTTAAAATTTGAAATACTTTATTAATCCCTAAAGGGAAATTAGTTTGCGCTCTGTTATTTTTGCTTCTTGGTTTGGCTTGGTTTGCATTCAAAGCGCAACTTCTGATCCGCTCCAAAGGCTGTGTGCAGTTACATGCGCTAACCGCTTGAGGGCAGAGTTACTGGAGTAGAGACTTATTTCGGCAGAAAAACAGAAACCTGATGAAGAGGTTCTCGACAATGGGTCAAAGCGAGCGCTTAAGAGTACGTGGAAACTTCTGCCTTCTCCGCTTGTTCTTTCACAACATTTAACAATGGACCAGCAACAAGTTGGCGTGTTTTCGCCAGCCCTCCTGATCACCCACAATACCATGCACAATACATCATCGCCAATACTTCCTGTGTTTGATCCACTCCGAGAGAGAGTTGTGTTCACGGCGCTCTAGGCTTCAGTTGGAAATGCTCCGAGACGGGCAAAAAGATCCGCTCTACACTTTGTTTGCAAGTTCACACAGCCCAACAAATCCTAGAGCATTTAAACCGCTCTAGGATCCGTCGGTATGAATGCGCCCTTAGTCATAGGACCTCAAAAACATGGGAAGAAGCAGGTATGTTTGTTACAGCAGTTGACAGACTAAAAGAGGCATTTTACTGAGCCCATGACTGCTTTTAAACACATAATAAAGAAATGGACCGTCTGTCTGAAACTTGTCTAGAGAGTGAATGAAAGTTAACTAAACACGTGACTAGACCATGTAGGAAACCTTCTCAGAAGAGTGGACGTGAACTATTTTGCAGAGAAAGCATGCAGAATACACAAAATTTTTCAATTTTTTTTATTCAGATTATTCATAGTGGAATGAAAGAAAAAGCATAAAATGTAGTTCTTTGGTAAGTTATTATTGCATGTTATATTTTTTTCTGTTAGAGCCAATGTTCTTCTTTTGCTGATGGCTTTTCATGTGCATATGCAGCAGTTTTGATATCATTCCAGCAAGTGGCAGCATATTCGCACTAACGTTATAGGCGAGGCAGACAAACAGAAACTGTGTTGTAATAGTTTCAGTGAAGACGGAAAACATCTTTGTCAAGGAAAGAAAAGAAAAATAATTTTAGGATCATTAAAAACTGTTGTTTGAAAAACATAAATAAGCTATTTTAAAGGAGGAAAAAAAATGAATGAAACCAATTAATCTAGTAAAAACATAACACTTTGGGAATTTTCATTCTGTGAGTTATAACAGTCTGTTCACCTTCTACACCTGGTTATGCAGATACATCATTCGACAGACCAGACATCAGGATGTGTAATTCACTGACTTGTAAAGTTGCCAATGAATACCCATTTTTATCCTTTTTTTGGACATTTTTGCAAGTTCTTTTATCCAATTTTTGTCCTTTTCTTAATTTTTTCATCCAAATAAGCTAACATTTGTCCAATAAATGTTCTTGCCATTTTTCCACTGATGTTTGACACATTTTGCTCATATAAGCTACCCTTTGCCATTACCGACCTACTTTGGGTCGGCGGCCCACTGAGATGATGCCCGGTATGTCAGACGGCCAGGGGTGGACTGACCATCTGGCATATTGGACCTCAGACTCAAGAAATGGTTTCCATCTGTGCACACAACAGTACAATATTGATGATAACTGCTACCAAACTGAGAATGAAAATTGTTGAGATAAAATCAAAACGTTTCTTACAGATCCAACTGAAATTACTCAACATGTCGGAGAAGAAGTCACTTTTGATGGCGGTCATAGAGGCGATGGACTACAATGGACTATATTATGAACATCAAATATGCCATGAATTTTTAAGACAAGAATTGTACATAAGAATCCAAGCATGTGATGAGGATGATGTTGTCGCAGTTCTAGTATGTTCGAGTGACAGCAGAATTTAAGCACTGTTCATTTGTCACTCACCAATGTCTTTGAAAGATTATAACCAGTTGAAGTGGCCTGCACACAATGTACTTTGTTTGGGGATTTTTATTTTTATTTTTTTTGTACTTTTGTATTTTCTTGGACTCTTTCTTTATGAAAATGAAAACATCTGTAAAAATAATCTCACATTTTTTGAAAATCATAAACAAAATTGTTGATAGTTGTAAGTTATGTTTGAGCTTTTGCGGACAAGTCCTACGATTGTAAAATAGTTGTAGTTGACGTTTTACATCACTTCTGCTAACTTGTGTATTCATGAATTTCCATATAACTGAACAACAGTTCCATGGAATTGTTTGGCAGACTGTGGGTGTGTCGTAAAGATAAATTTGCATTTTCGTGTGTCAGTGGGAGTTGCTAAACTTGTTTTGAATGAGTAGGATGTATTCACAGCAATGCTCAGTTTAAGGTGCGGCTCTGTGATAGGCAAATATGCCTCAACTTGTTTAACAGCAGCTACAATATGTAGATCGAGTAGAATCAAAATACATAGACTGTTTACTTGAGATATAAAAATGTATATTTAGGTTTGTTTTAATAGTCACTAAAGAAGAAAACGTTTTTATAGATAGAAAGTCATGAATGACAAGGTGAGTGAGAATAACTCTGTGGATTCTGGTGTTAAAATGTCAAAGTGGGGGCTTGTACTGAGCTGCTGCCTCACTGTGCAAAAATTGTGAGTTCAAGTCATGAAAACTAGCAGCAAGTATAAAAACAAGCTGAGCCTAATGCTGTTTTTATCCATTGGTGTATATTAGGTTGGTTTTAGGTGACCTTAAACTAATTTCAAATATCCTTGTTTTAATTTATGCAAATTTTGTGAAATCATTTGAGAAAAACTAGATCATTTTGGAAAAATGTGGGTTCTTTTAACAATTTGAGATTTAAAAATCTCATATGATTACGGGAAAACTGCGTGCCCCCCGAAATATTGTGGAGTTTCATTTAAAACATTAATTTTGAAGGACTACAACTGAATTAAATGGTCCCTGATAGAAGGAGCAAGCGGGTTTGATGATGGATTGAATTATTTGCGCAATTAGTAATGCAGCATAGTTTCTTTCTCCTGCGGGCCAAAAGGGATGCTCTAAAGGACCAGATATGGGCCCCGGGCCTTGAGTTGATGTATCACTTGAATAATGCATAACAGAATTTAATATAAAAAGGTTCCACACAATCTACTACACACCAGATTGTTTTTATTTTTTTTATATTCCTGTTGTGTTTATAAGGTCACATCAAGAGTAAATATGTAAATATGTCCTGAGTTAAAGTCAAATAAAAGGTTATTTTTCCAACTGCAATTGTTGCTGTTTTTCCTTATTAAAAAAGTATTGTATCGTTATCGCAAGCCCAGTACCATCTATCGTATCATATCGTTAACTCAGTATATATATATATATATATATATATATATATATATATATATATATATATATATATATATATATATACACAACAGCAGTTCTTCATTAAAGGTCCCATGTCATGCTATTTTTCACCCATCTCCATTAGTTCTAAGAACTCTAAAAACATAATATTTGAGATTTATTTTCCCAAACTCACCTGTTTTCCAGAGTTTTAGCCTCTGAAAAGTCACTTTCTAAGCAACTCTATACAAACAGGCTGATTTGCGGCCTACTTATGCATATTCATGAGTGGGCGTGTCTAAAGACAAGACACTGATTTCCTCCTCCCGGTACGGAGATGTTGGGCCAGAGGACGGCCCACCCTCCTCCCACCCACTCCGTAGCCGAGCTGAAATTAAGATTAAAGAGATTAAATCGGGCTTTCGCCTTTAATTGGCCATGTAATGTTAGTACATTATTGGAATTTGTCTTCTGCACTTAACCCATCCCTGAGGAGCAGTCGGCAGCCATTTTGCGGCGCCTGGGGAGCAGTTCGGGGTTAAGGGACTTGCTCAACATCCCACAGTGACGGCCCCAGTGAGGCTTGAACCGGCAACCCTCCGATTACAAGCCCAGCGTCCTTAACCACTATGCTCACCTTCGTGGGCGTGTCTGTTTACATGTCAATCATGGCAGAGAGCTTCCTGGAGGCGCGGCTTCTGCATCAAATTCATCATCAAAGTGGGAATGCATCATCAAATTGGAGTGAGGTGTTTGGGGTCACCCTGTAGTAAGAAAGGAGCAAATCACCCTCTAACTAACAATTGAGGGAATCAATGAAAAAAACACTTTGGACATGTGTATGAAGCCCTAATAGCACCTTAATGATGTTTAAAGCACAGAAAAGTTGATTTTTATCGTAACATGGGCCCTTTAAACAAGTTAGGAGTTTTACTTTACACAGTGCTGTTTAACAGTGGTTTGAATTTTCTTTTGTTTGTTGTATGTATTTAACCAAACTGAAACAAAAGAAAGAAGAAAAAAAAAAGATGCAGGAGAGCTAAACTAAATATTGTGATGAATACACCCTGTCATCACATTGCATAACCTTCATGATCACAACAATTAAGTAATTATTGGTGGATTACTATGTTTACACAGGTGACACTAAGTATGTTGTTTCACAAAGCCACATGAAAGAAAGATAGGGGCAGGTTCTTAGATAAAATTGAGCTCATAGTCTCAACTTTATTCAAGAGTAGCTAATTATGGCTTAATTTAGAGCCTTTAACAACTGCAACACTTATGAATGTATCTCACCCACAATTTCCACCGGTTCCGAAAATGCCGCGGAACCACAACACAGCTGACAGCTTTCCATTAAAGTCAATGTGCCAATTTCCACCGCGGGCAAATCTGCTTCAGCACAGTTGTGTAACTGCTCCATGCTGGAGCCCTCTGCAGCAGATATGCAGCCCTTCTATTTTTGACGAACGTCAAAGCTGTGCTGCGTCAACTCAACAAAGATAAGCTTGTGTGGGAGATAATGTAGTGCATAGACACATAATAAAATATCCAGTTTATTTTCAAAACAAAAATACTCCGTGTTCAAGGCGAATCGTAATTACATCCATTTTCCAACCCGCTTGCTCCATATGGGTCACGTGGGTCTGCTGGTGCTTATCTCCAGCCTTCTTCAAGCGATCGTATTTCACATATAAATATTGCACTTATTCATGGTCGAATCACAGTAATCTCAACAAAAACCGAGTTGATTTCCTTCTGCTCCCTCCAAAGACACAACAAACTGTTTGTCTGGCTTTGTGGTTCTCTTTGCATTGACTACAACTCGCTATATTGCGTGATTACATGTGAATTAGCGAGATCTCCTGAGACCTTGCTGCAGCAGATACGCATCACAGATGGAGATGGTGGAAATTGATGGACTGCAGATGTATTGCACTGCAGTTACATAGCAGAGACATTATGGAGCAGTTACGGATCCAGTGGATATCCAGTGTCAGACCAGCAGCCATACGCGGAGTTTGCGGGGCAGGGTGAGCATCAAAAGTTTTCATTACAGTTTTCTTCAAATTATTAAAATACAGTCCTTAATATAATGTATAAATATGTAAAATATAAAGTGCCATTAAACACAGTGACTGTACACAATATAAGTTTTCAGTGAAAAGATTTTAGGTTGGTTCTTCTTCTGTTGTGCAATACTTCTTCACAATGTAAATGGTGCAGTAAAAATGAAGCAGAAAGCAGCCGCCGGCCTCGATTTTATCACGAATTTACAACATTAAACGATGCGTCAATGCAAATTTCTGTAGACAACATTATCATTTATGTTACTAATCATTCAAAGTAATGCAATATTAAATTGTTCTCCGCCCATTTGGCTCAAGTTTGGGACTATCACAGGGTGAAATCACCTTTAATCATAGAGACTCTAAGTAAGTTTGAGGATTACCAAGCCCAAACAATGTCAATGCAGGTCTAGGGTTTCAGACATGTAATTCAGCAAAAACCTGCTTCACAAGTGAAGGTATACAGTACATACCAGTGACGTACACTCAGGGTAGGCAGAGTAGACAGTGCTTACCCAATTGTGAATTTATATTTTGATAATTTGTTTTAATTATAATATAAAAATAAGACAAAAAATAAGAAAAATGAAAATAAATAATAATAATAATAATAATAATAATAATAATAATAATAATAATAATAATAATAATTTATTTTTCAATTTTGGATAGCCTATAGGACCTATATGTTTAAAAGTGTCCACATTTTGTGCTTTTCATAGCCCAAATGACTCAACATCGTTATTTCCTGTTATGTTATTGTATCAAACCCTACAGTTTCAAATCATTTACATTCACAGTACTAAACTCTGCTCAGTAATAGTCTTTACAAACACCAATCTGACTGAAACACTAAGTATTCTTTCAATGCCAGTTTTTTTTTAACCTGAGACCAGAAGAAAATGAAAATGTTACAAGGAATTGTGAAATAAAGAACACAAAACAACCTGAATTTTATTCAGAATCAAAGATCAAAAATTAAAGTGGCTTCAGCATCACAAAACCAGTTGTGTTTAGCCCTTAGAATGTTCTCATCCCTTACACCTTAAGTACAAAAACTAGCAACTATGTTCAACATAAACACAAAAAACCTTCTAAAATAAATGAATAAAAGCAATCTGAATTAACATTCGGAATAACTTTTGACCAACTCTGCATTATGTTCATATAAAGCACAAAACTGCTGCTCAAAAATTAAAACAGCAATTTTTCAGCCTTAGCACAGTTATGTAAAGTAAGATGTGCGTATTCCAAGTGCACATTTTGTTGTTGAGAATGCTTATAAAAATAAATGTGGAAAAACAAATTCACAGCCTTTATCTCAGCTACAGAATGCTAAACATATCAGGCTAACAAGCTGCAGAAAGCAGAGACTCCACTGTCGTGATGGGTTGTTTATTTACAACAGCATACCGTACAATAGCTTTGCTGATCTGTCTCTGGATAACAGTCACAGTCCGTTAAAATCCACCCGGTGTTTCAGAGCAGAGGCTTCCCTCACTTCCACCAACGCGTCGTTAGCTTAGCTTCACTGATGCATGTATCTTTTGGAGACAGATTGGTAAAATAATGCGTGTATTTCCACTCTAAGAAGCTCGTCCTGCTCTCGCATTGACTCGCCATGATTGACGCACATGATGTAAACAGAAACATGCCAACGATGCTTCTTCTTCTGTTTTACGGGGGTTGGCACGTCGTCCTGCATAAATATGTAGCGCCACTGTAAACAGGAAGTATACTACAGCTAGTAAAGTAATGGACAAACGCACCATATTGTAGTTGTAAAAAAAAATTGCATTAGAGTACTAGTTACTGTCAAAAGTAACGTTGGGGCGGTAACGCATTACACTGGTGGACGTAATCGTGCTATGCTAAATGCTATACGTATGTTTACAGTGCATTAGTGAATTGATACAGCGTGGCTGCTGCTATGTTCTCTAGCGAGTGGGCGTGATAACACTACAGACAGGATGATTGCGCTAGAGACGATAAAGAAACTTTTTTTTGAGGAAAAATGACAGCTTTTAAAATATGGGAGACAACACCTGAGCTACCAGACCTTCAGAAAAGGTAAAGGCAGAAAATAGTTTGTACTTTCCACAGTGAAATTTCTCTGTGTTTCTTTGTTTCCAACACAAACAATGATTGCACTGCGGTGTCATGAGATACTGTATATCTTGTTGGGAGTGTATGGAGGCTCCTATTGAATAGCTTCTTTAATGGTGTTTTACAATCTTATTTTTGTTAGATTAACACTTGCCAGGCGAAACATATGAAATTGTCATTGGTGTTGACATTGGTGGTTTCGATTTGCAACGCCCTGCCTACCCAACCCTAGTGCTCACGGCATGTCACTGGTACATACTGTACATCTTCCTTTGAGCTATGAATGCATTAGTCCACAATGGGAGACCCTTTGGTTGGACTTTCAGTTAAGGTTTTTGTATAGTAGTAAAGTACCACTCTATAATAATGTGTTTCATGTAAATTATTTCATGCTTTTGCTTGTCTTATGCTTGTTTGTTGTCTATTTCACCTGTTTAACTCCGTTTTGTGTGCCACAGTTCTGTAATTTCCATTGTAATTCTATTTGCTTTTGTGTTACGATGTTGATCTATGATTACTTTCTGTACGTTTTCACTCTAAACTCTTCTGCGAGCACTGCAAGGTGTTGTGATATAATTACAAATCAGTATGAAAGAAGATAATTCATTTTGTTTATTTATTTTTTGTTTTGCTAGTGGGCTTTTATCTCTCAACACAAACATTTTTTTTTTTTATTTTAATTTTTTTTTCATTTTTGGGCCAACAGATCAAATCAGTTTGTTTTTTTTCCACTGTCTATTCTGCATTTTAAAATGTTTGTGACTGTTACAAGCGACGATGCTACTTAAATTACAGTTAGCAACCTATGCATGAGAATATTACTATATGGAACACAGTTGATTTTACTCAATTTATTAAATATAAAAGCTAGAAGTAACATATAAAGGTTAAGACACATCATTTACTAAAATGTGATGCAGCCAAAGCATCAGCAATGACAAAGAAAATCCATCCATCCATCAATTTCAGACCAAGATTAAAACTAAATTTCTTATAGCAACAACCTCTACAGTTCACTGAATGACAAAGCTGCTTTACTTTTTGAAAGCTTTGGACAAACGGTTGGATAACTCTGTGTGAAACCTGAGTGATCATCCACTGCAGTCACATGCCATCTAGTGGATATAATCCCTATTTTAGAGTTCCCCCTCACCTCTGAACTGATGTGACAAAGAAAAAGTGCAAAAAGAGATACAAATTACCAAAGGTGAATGTAATGAATTACAAGTGCTCACATTACTGTAAATGAGTTGCTTTTATGGGTGCTTGTACTTGTGTATTTCTAAATCAGCGATTTTACTTGTACTTAAATATGTTTTAAAAGAAGTAAAGTAATTCATCACATTTCTACACCCAACCGTTACTGAGTAAATTATTTAAGAAATTGGTACCTTAAACCACAGTACTGTACTGATTTCAGGTCAACAGTTTATGAAGGTACTTTTAACATAATCCATATGTTATTATTTCTGATCAAGCCACTTTCTGGGGTTCAGGTTAATAATACTGTAATAATAATAATAATGTACATTTTGACAAACCTTTTGTTTTATACAAATGCCTTTGTGGAAAATAAATGAAGTTCCAATTGTGCAAGATTTTGTCTCTTCCTTGAAAACTGTGCTAAACTTTGAAGGCCATCTTCGTCACAGCACTTTTAATGGCCTAAGAAGTTCTTTTCAGTGATCATCTGATGATGCCTAAATGTTCCACTGATCATCTAAGGTCTTTTATTCCAGCAGCAGTCTGTTATTTTAATGAATATCTGTGAATTGTTGCTATGTCTGTTCTGTGGAAGCTCTAAATCATGTCAATGGCATTTTTATCGTATTTTATCTATTTATTTTAAATGTTTTATTTGTGTGTACTTTACCATAATGGTAAATGGACTTGATTTTATGTAGCGCTTTATCCCCACACTTAAGCAGTCTCAAAGCACTTTACATAACAGCTCATTCACCCAATCACTCTCACATTCACACACCAACGGGACAGGACTGCCATGCAAGGCGCTATTTTATGTATGAATTACTTGTACTAGTACAAATTCAATCAAATGACAGTACTTCTACTTTCGTCGGATATATCAGTACTCTATAGACCTCTGCAAATTACACCACTTTGCAATCCCATTGAGTTGTGTTATCATACACTCACGCTGTGGGTGTAAGGCCCAAAAAAATTTATTTAGATGAACACAGTCTTTTCTACTCCTCCCACTCACAGATAAACCTGTTGCTGAAGCTTGCACTGGCATGCAGTTGAACTCACAGCCAGGGACATCCAAAGTCGTCTAATGTGTGTGATACTGCAATACAGCAAGAGATATGGCGATAACTCTTCTTATCTTTCTCACCATGCTGGTAAGAGCTTTTGGTTGTTTGTTTCAATCCCCGTGAAAATCATGATAACATAGTGAAAGACTAGTCAAAGAAATACACTATTCTATCTATATATTACTATTACTGACATGTCACCACATTTGCTCATTGGGTAGTCCATGTTGATACATTGGCCTGGTATTAGTAACGTGAAATAGTCCGCAGATATTTACTAATTTATCCATGAACTGTACAAGGAAAATAAAAACTCCAATTGCCAAATGCAGTTTGCTATGTGGAGCCTATGCATTTTAAAGACACAGCATATAATTTCTCAGAAAGTAACGTTTGTTTGTTTAGGACAGTGCGTTAACCCAAGGTGACCCAAGTTGCACATTTGCTAGAGGTTAAAACCATAAGCTTGTGCCTCTCCATGTCTCTGCTTATCTCTCATGCGACAAACTTACTTACATGTTACCATACTATATTGCAGTACATTTATTATTTACACAAGGGATCACGGGTTTAGAATGACATTGATCCAACATAATAATGCCACTACAGTGTATTCAACTTATATCAACCCAATAACCGAAGGAAGACAGTGCAACCTCTGACTACAAAGGAATGGCTCCTGTCCTATAAAGATATAATTCACTTGGAGATCTCTGCCACTTGAATTCATGGAGCAAAAACTGAAAATATCTCATGCTGGTCTAATTTATTAAATACACAGTCTGAATTACATTTTGAGATATAAATCACAGTGTCACATTTGACATATCTTTGCCTACACTGTGTATTGATAGAAAGGTTATTACATAATTATATGTATGGTGTGTATTGATTGATGTATTTTACATATGTATATTGCTATTTCTGCGGATGTCTCTGACGGAGGAAATCAACACCTTGTATTGCTCAATTGTACACTTTGCTATACTGTATACTACTGCTATATCAGTTCATCAGTTTATGTTTGTTAACTTGGACAGGGTTTTTGTCTTTGTTTTCTATTATGTATCAATGTATTTTTGTCATTTTGTAAGGGATTACTTTTTGTGTAATTTTGAGTTTCTCTGCCCATCACAAGGGAAATGGGGATGTGGGGAACAAAAAGGGAAGAAAAGGGAAAGTGTGATGCATGGAAATGTAAATGCAATCCAACACTTGAATAAAAAAATGATCACAAAAAAATCTTACTGTATATCAACCCTATGCTACATAATGCTACTATACATAATGTCTTGCAGTGTCTGGGAATCCCCAGGTCACTCTCAGAAGTATTGTCACGACAAAAACGAAACTGGATCATAGATTCCTTCATAATTGACGAAAGCTATAATGGACCGTTTCCATACTCACTTGACAAGGTGTGTATTAATTAATCAATTTGACAGTCGATGGGAATGACTTAGTAAGTGACATAAAATGTGACTCATCTGTGTTTTCAACATAGATCAAAATTGACAAGGAGCTAACCTTGTTTAGGATCCATGGTCAGGGCGTTGATGAGGAACCACGTGGCGTTTTGAAAATTGACGAACACACTGGAGAGATCACGGTTTATAAACCTGTGGACTACGAGAGGTATCAAATCCTTCAGGTTGGTTTTAATTGATATACAAATATTCAACAATAATCAAAGCTGTGTTTGGAAATTATTTTGTAATGCTTTATGAAGCCTAATGTTTGAGAGTTCAACAAAATGCGGTATACAAATACAATGTCCTAGCCTTTAAGCTAAGTCTGTCTGAAAACTCTTTTCCACTGCTTTTTGTTTGTATTCATGCAAAGATACAATCCGTTGCAGAGATTCACAGTTCCTAACTTTGTCTCCACAGTTGACTTTTCAAGCAATAGATCGAGAAAAACACATAGTGGAAACGCAGCTCGGCATTCATGTAAAGATTTTGGACGCAAATGATAATGCTCCGGAGTTTGATCGCAAGATTTACGAGATCTCTGTAAATGAGTCGAAATTACAAGGTGATGTTGTCCAATGAATCTGTTTCCTGTTGTAGGCTATTCTATATCAGCGCTCTGTACTGTTTGGGCTTGGGTATCAATAATTATTCATTATGAGCCCAAAGAAAATACGCTAATGCCAACGTTTTGACAAAAAGTTGTGCATTTTAGCAGCCGTAGACTCAAAGTATAAAGATTTTGTTGAAAACACTCAATATTGAGTTTGAGACAACCAATACAGAAAAAAACAACAAAAAACATTTGTTATTAGACAAGTGAACACCCAATATCACATTTACAGTTAGATTTAAAAGTTGGTCACTCTTTATCGCCGAAACCACGTGTCAAACTCAAATGACCATCAAATTACCAATTAATTCAGTTGTAGATATCTCAGTCCCTCCAAATACACAAATTCAATGATAAGCCACAATATTTGCAGGTGTCACAGTTTTCCCACACTTATTTAACACAATGGGCAGTCATTTTTAGTCTCAATTTGTTGAAAGAACTCTAAATTTTTCTCAAATTATTCCACAAAATGTACCCAAATTAAATAAAAATTGGTCACAGAATAAAGGCAAGCTAAGTGAAGATCCTGTACAGCCACCTTAAGATCAAACTGGTCTGTGTTTGGCCCCTAAACTACCGGTAGAATGAGTTTGACATGCCTGGCCTAAACAATATCACCTTCAAAATAAAATCACAAATAATTTGAAATTTTTAAAACCAGTTGAGAATGCCTGCACTTTATTAAACTCATTGTGTAAATTCTAATATTTCTCTTATTTCTCGTTTACCGACAGGTTCTGATTTAATCACCATTAAAGCAATAGACAAAGACATCTCTTCCGTCTTCAATGTTTTTGACATCCGAATGGTTTCAGTTCAGCCTAAAGACAAAGATGTGGAGCTTTATCTCACTCAGATTCCAAATACCGACACTGCAACTATTTCATTTAAAGGATGTCTGGATTACGAGGTGAGAGAACCAGTTGATTGATGATATCTTTCTTAAAAATCAGTTTATCATTTAAAAATTCTTCTTAAACTCCCAGACAGTGAATAGATATACAATCATATTGGAAGCCAAAGACCGTGGAAAGCCTCAACCAATGTCCAGCACTTGCACTGTAATAATTAACATAGTGGATGGAAATAACCATCTTCCAGAGATCACCCAACAAAAGGTGAGCCATTTCCTCTCATTAAACCTCCTTTGCCAATGACAGTGACAGTATGTTCTATTCTTTTTTTTTTTTCTCAGGGTCTCACAAAGGTGAAAGAAAACGAGAAGGATGTTTTAATTTTTCGTGTACCAGTCAAAGATGGAGATGCAAAAGGTACACCAGCGTGGAGAGCAAAATATAACATCATCGGCGACAAAAACAAACACTTCAGAATTAGTACTGATCCCCAAACTAATGATGGACTTTTGTACGTGCAAAAGGTAATTGTTTTCCAATGAATATAAATGTATCTGTGTACTGTATCAATCACACAAAGCAAGAATCAAATACTCTAAAAAAAAAAAAAAAGTAATGCAACAATACCTTAAGATTTTAATCACATGGTTTGGTTTATATATATTTACTGAAGATAACAACACTAACGTCGTTTTTGTCTATTTGTGCAAAATTAGCACTTTATCTACTATTACTTTTGACTGTGCTAATGTTTATGGCAAAATTATTGAATATTTCTACCGGTAAATGATAAAAATCAAACAGATGGTTCTCTAAGTTGTTATTGAAACAATTTGAACCAAACAAGTGAAAGGAATAAAATAAACTCAAACCAGGCTTATACTGTACATACTGTAAAAGAAATTCTTAGTGCTGTCAACAGATTAAAAATAATGTTTTTTTTTTTGTTTGTTTGTTTTTTATACAACTGTGGCATACAGTATACCAATGTAACTGATATTTTAAGAATTCAAAATAACCAAAATAAATGTTTAGTTGTTTTGATCATAACTGAATATTTAGACTATTTGTGTTTTCAGAATTCATATTGACATTTTTGTCTTGAATGATCAGACCGGGTGGTACATTCAACTTGTGCCTGGGCTAAAAAAAAAAAAAAACAAGCTAGTCTTTTGAATATATTATTTAAAACAACTGCTGCTGTAGGTTTTATATTAGAGGTGTTGAAAAAAATTGATTCGGCGATATATCACGATATTACAACCCGTGATTCTCGGATCAATTCTAAATGCATCCGTATCAATTTTTATCTTTACCTTTATTTAACCAGGAAAGAATTTTCCACTGCAGGAGACATTGTAACTGCATAAAGAAGTGCACTGAAACCTGGGCATGTTGACCAGCTTGTGTTTTTTCAATAAAATCTAAAAAGAAAGTACTAACTTTCTGCATTTATTTGTTGTTCTAGGCATATACCTCAGTTAAGTTGCACTAAAGCCATGTTACACTAAAGTCAAAGTTGGTTTAAAAGCCACAAGCAGATTGTATGTTATTTTTTTATTTTAAGTTGTTGGCACATGGCATGTTAAAGCCAATGTTTGGAGTGTAAAATATGCCAATAACATATATTTCATACAAAATGTTTTCATGAAGGTGTACACATTTACAGATTAGTTGTTTCTTAAGTAATATGTAAAAAAATTGCAATAATCGCCTTGTACTTTAATATGGGGATATATCGTATCGTTCGTGACCTATGTATCGAGATACAAATCGTATCGCCAGATGCCAGGAAATACACACCCCTATTTTATACCCTCACAATTGAATGTAGTAACACTTGTCTAATGTGCGTTTTCACAGTCTCTGAACTATGAAGAAACTGATATGGTGAACATTACCATCACTGCAGAAAATGAAACCCCCTTTTATGACTGCAAAGTGCTTGAGCGCAGCACAACCGATCTTTGGAAAATCTTTTACGAAGGAGAAACGTCTACTTCTGGCACTAACCTGATGTCCCAGCATGTGTCAGTGATGGTGGAGAACGTCAACGAGGCGCCAATGCTAAAAGACAAAAAAGTCTCTGTAAATGAGAATAGTGGAAATGGGAAACAATTGGCCATTTTTGCAGCTCAGGACCCAGATCTTAAAAAAGCAAACACAATTAAGTAAGTCACGCAGATACTACTCATTGTCTTTCTTACGGGTTTAAAGTACTCTACTCAAGAACATTCACTTAAGAATTGAAGGTGAAGGCCTAACATGACACACATGTTTCAGATATATAATAGGTAAGGACCCAGCAGGTTGGATAAAAGTGGATGCCAACAGTGGAAAGGTGACCACATCAGCAAACATAGATCGAGAGTCCTCCTTTGTTAATAACAGTATCTATATTGCTTCAATACTTGCTGTTGACAATGGTAAGACCTGTAATCTCTATGGTGACAATAATTACTGCTTGTTTTCCTATTCTAAAAGTGTACAAATCTTATTTCTACCCTAAGGAATTCCTCCAATGACTGGCACTGGTACACTCACTATCCAGATTACAGATGAGAATGACAACGCACCATTCCTGGTGGCAAACTCGGTTGACATGTGCCATTCTGATCCAATTTCCCGGACCAAGATCTCAGCCTCAGACCTAGATCTACATCCAAATGCGGGGCCTTTCGTCTTCGTTCTGCTGGAAGATGCTGAAGGATCGTGGAGGGTTGACCCTTCCACTGGTGAGCTCCTTTAAAAAAATGACAAAAATAATTATTTTGTGAAGTAGTCTTCCAGACAAAATATAAAGCTGCAAGAATGAATAAAGACATTTACCTTATGGATCCACAGGGCATTCGGTTGACCTGATCAAAGAAAATCATGTTCATTCTGGAATCTATGACTTGTCGCTTGAAGTGTCTGACCTTCAGGGCAACACTGACATTCAAAGACTGACAGTAACTGTGTGTAACTGTTTGGATCTGGCAAACCCAAACTGTAGCTTCCGCAAATCCGCTGGTTCTACTTTGGGAGCAGGGGCAATCCTTATCATGATTCTCAGTTTGCTCCTTCTTGCAGGTAAGAATCGTAAACCTTCCATGACTTTTTAAACGATCTTTCTCCACCTTTTTGTATTTAATGATGATTTTTAAAACATTTGTCTCATATAGATTACTTGTCTTATGTACTGCAATAATGAAATAACTGTCATGATACTGTGTTGGGTAATGTGTCTTACTGTAATACTCCAGGTTTGCTACTTCTGGTTTTGCTCTTTACCTGCAAGAAGGAGAAAAAAACAATTTCTGATGATTCTTCTGGACATTTGATGAACAGTAACACAGAGGAACCTGGCAGCGACTGCACAGTAAATATTATATCATGAATAAATCCCATAGAACATGTGCAAGTATATTTTTTCATAGTCTGCAATTTTGTGTCATTTTTCAATGAATTTCTGCATTTGCAGTTTTGTTAAATCCATTTCCTAGATTATGCTTGGTTGGTTTAATCCAATGCAACAATTCTCATCAAGTGACGTATGCATTTTAATCTTTGATTCCTTCTAAGGTGTCATTTGGAAGCAACCTGAAAGCAACAGCTCAAGCTCAAGCTCAAACTGCAGCAGTGAACTCAGTAAGAACACTTGTTCTATCATTTGATCACCTGTAATTGCAATTTATTATGTTTTCCATATCAGATATAGATGTTCCTCTTTTTTTCAGTACCATATGAATGGAGCAGCAGATTATGGATTATCTAAAACCGATTCAGCGCTTCATCAGGAAACTCAAAATATCAAATGGGTAACAGTGTTGTTGATGCACACCTATCATCTTTTATGGACTGTAAAGCCTTACCTCGGGATACTAGATTCTCAGTAGTGAGAATATTCCCATCATTTTATCATCAAAACTATTATTAATATAAAATACCAACGGGCCTTGTGTGGATTTGTGCTCTATGCAGATGATGCTATGGTATTCGCTTCATTACATTAAGACTTGTAGTTCATTGTTTCCACACGTAAAGTCACAGAAAGCAACTACATCAAACATCAACTTTGTACTTAAACGTGTTCTTGAGTGCTCAATGTTTTCTGTTTTCTTTCTACACCTTCAGACAACCAATGATGAAGTAAGAGAAGGCGTACAGTTACAAAGACAAAGATCACTTGTTCGGAACTCTTTACACTCGGTACTTAACGCAAGATACAGATATAATAGTGTTTGCATTATTGATACTATGTACCGGTATAAACAGTAGTTTAACAGCAGTAATATGTTGAAGTTATGTATAAAAATTATTATTGAGTACTTATATATATAAAACAAATATTTTGCAGTCAATGGGAAGGGGACCTCAGCGCATGACATGGAATTCAGGGGTAATACAGTCCACAATATTCTATTAAATATTTTTGATCTCATATTGCATTTTGGTGTATCAAATTTAAACACATTCCCCATCTTTTGCTGTTTTTCTCTCATTTTTAAGAGCGTGACGTCCCATCGCCAACAATTACAGTCAAATCACTTGTATAAGGTAACGACTACAGTCTTCAGACAAAAAACAAAAATACCTGTGATACTTCATATGTGTTTGAAGCCTATTTTTATGTGTTTTTACTGTTTGTATTAAAGATGCTGCATGGCCTCCAGGCTCCAGGCAATGAACTGCTGGACTACGTTCCGAAGATGTACGCTGATGAAGGAACTTTCCAGCCAAACTTTGACCTTGATGCTCTCACCATCTCTGAGGTTTCCTTTAATCTGGACTCGGAATTAGATTTAAAGTTTCAAAATCTGGCCTCCATTTGCATGCCAAGGAAAACATCTGCCTTCCATACTGTGACTGGCCAACGTGAAACCTAAACCAACGCCCACACTCATTTAATCTTTATATAGGAAATTGCTTTGAACAATAACTGTTAAATAATTATGTTTGGATTATAGGGAATTTGGTTGCCAATAGAAACTCCTCGCAAACAAACTCATTCTACCTTAATGTAACGCATTCTCACAATATAAGCTCTGTGAAGTTTTCACATTTCACAGATAAAGTTGTGCATATTTGATATATATATATATAGAGGAGAAATAGAGAAGCTACTTAAGTAAAAGTTATGTCAATTGTGTTGTGTGAGCAAGGTGAGATGGAGATCAGTGGTTCCCAAACAAGGGTATGTGTACTCTTTAGGGTACAGGAGCACATTGCAGAGGGCAGTTGGAAAGATTCAACAATTTATTTATTTTTTGGCTATTTTTTGGACAAATTCACTACAAACTAACAGTACTATTGCTAAATAAAATACTACATTTTCTCTTAATGTATTGAAAGTGGATTATTTTATGCTGTAGAGGCCTTTTTTAATCACACTTCTGACAATAGAAGACAATAATAGCTACATTTTACAAAGGAGACTGTATTTACTTACTATTGAAGTAATCACATATAAGTTGTAGTTTAACTAAGATCCACTTATTGTTTTGAATTTGTAGATTAAGCCTTAGGGAACCAATGTTCGAAGGCACATTTCAGGGTTTAAGAGGGCACGCTGTTCCACAAATGAAAAGCATATGAAATTATTGTGGGGGTACTTATGATATGAATAGGGGGTACAAGTGATTTGACAAAAATGCGAAGGGGTACACAAGAACTACTGATGTAGATGTTACATGCGAGTTGTAATGATAAATCTTTGAGATACAGGTGTGAGATCAAATCTTATCCCAGCATTTAGAGGGGAAAACAAAGTTAGTTTCACGAGAACAGCTGAGAAAAACTGACACTTTAAGTGTTGTTTAAAGTGAATACTGAATGCAGCGCTATGTTCACTGTGAAGTCTACTGTAAATGCTGGAACAGGACTTTTTGAGGTGGTGGGTATGGGGGTTAGCTTTGAGCATCAATTTCATTTTTGTTATGAATTTCTGCATGTGCTTTTTCAGATGTTTTTCTTTTTTTTTTTTTAAAGTACCACAATCTTCTACAACAAGACTTTCTTGTTATGTTTTTTATGTAAATATAACAATAAAAACCTTTGCACCTCTGGCAATAAATCATCTTTGCAGAAACATAATCACTGATAGCTTCTGCTATGATTTATAGTATTTTAATTGAACGACTCTCTGGCCAATTTTTATTATTCATGGGTGTGTGTTCATGGATCGCGAATCTCAGTCATGAGAACTAGTCGAGATAATTTCTTCACTTTAAATCACAGTAACTGATTAACATCGGACACCAAAGGGGTGTCCGATGTAAAAAGCAAAACACATGGTGCAGATGAAGACTTGGAAACACACGATGGACACCATCCAGAAAGTTTCCCAGAATTAAAAAATCTTGTGTTGGTACTCTACCTGCCAGTAGGCCTGGGCCAATAATCGATCAATCAATTAACCGGACGGCAAAGAAAATGAACTCGGTAAGTTTGCTGGCCTCGATATATTTCCATTTGCTGGCCTTGATATATTTCCATTTGCATGCGTATTTGGCGGAGCGCCTGTTGGCTACAGAGGCTAGTGTTAGCAACGGATATTAAGCAGTAGATAACTCAGTCAGTTCTAATAATTTCTCAGTGAACCTGCAGCGTAATTACTCTAAAATAGTATACCACCTCCAGGCAATCTTAGATTTGGGTAAATCAAACAGTTATAGTCCGGTAGATTCGGCAAATCTGGATCTACTACGTAGCTTCGGATTGCTACGCCGGCTACACCCAGCGGCCTGTGAAGCAGCGGAGCCTCGTACCAGCGGTGTCCACTAGTGGAGGAGACGTAAGTGGTGTGATCGGATGCAGAAGCAGGGATGCCGAGTGGGGCTAGTAACCAAGCTAAGTCTAAGTATTTTGTTTTCCTTGTCTTTCACCTCGAAATAGGCTGGATGAGAAAGGGGTTCACCCTCAGTACCTGAACATGTTTGTTCCATAGCAAAATGAACGGCGTAAACTAGAAACTATTTAGTCCATTCTGTATAGTTTAAAGGGGACATATCATGCTGTTTTTCACCCATCTCCATTTGTTCCAAGAACCCCAAAAACATAGTATTTAAGGTTTATTTTCCCAAACCTGTCTATTTTCTGGTGTTTTAGCCCTCTAAAAAGTCACATTTCTGAACAGTTCTGAAACCTGAAGCTGTTTCAGCTGCTTCAAACACTTACCGGAGCTGCTACGTTGCTTAATTGTTATCATCTCATGTAAAGATTACAAGAATAGTCCATTCTAGGTGATAGTTGACTCTGTTGTGCAGCCGCAGCGATCGCATTGTGTCACAAACACAGGGTTGCCAGATTTGTGGTTCGTGTTTGGGCTGATTTTATTGGAACGGGCGGATTCTAAGATTATATGATTGGGCAACACTTTTACTTGTGACATCACAAATGTAGAAAATTTGAAACGGAGCAATTTTCCCTGTGTTATTAGACTTACACAACTCAACTCAACTTTATTTATATAGCGCAAATTTCAACAAAGTCATCTCAGTGCGCTAAACAAAATATATGGTCCATAGTAAGAAAGAAATAGAGAACCAAACAAGATCCACATATCCACATGAACAAGCATTTAGCGACAGTCGGAAGAAAAAACTTTTTATGGGGAGAAATCTCCAGCAGAAACAGGTTCAGAGGTGGCAGCCATCCACTTCGACTGTTTGGGGTTAGTGAACAGAAGGGAGATAAGAATAGGATAGAAGGATACTCCATCCAAATGTCCCAGACTAGTTGAACCATGAACCATGAACCAATGATCATTCCATCAGAGTTTGTCAGACTAGTTGGGCCGCGAACCATTGATCAGTCCATTCGAGTGTACCAGATTGATACACAGACCACAAACAAATGACTGGATGGTTTTATTTCATATTTTGTGTACTGGTGGACACTCAGTTACCTCATATGTGGAAAACAAAAAAAAAAAAAACTGCAAAAGTAGATGTTTTATAATATGTCCCTTTCAAGACTGAATAAAAACTGAACAGAGACAGGGTCTATTTTATTGTTTTTGTTTGTGATATTTATTAAAGTGCATTTTTTGAGAGTCCATTTTATTTTAATTGTTTGTTTTATTTGTTTAAAATGTTTAAAATTGACATTCCAATTACGATGGTAAAAAATACTAATGAGAAATACAAGTTGCATTTGAAAGGGTGTACTTGCATTATTATGATATGTTATCATTACATTAGTGGTTAAATTGGTGTAAGAAAATATCGGCAATATTTTGTGGGGCAATATATCGTCCATAAAATCTGTTATTGGCCCAGGTCTACCTGCCAGGAGGCATAACTGGCACAAAGTACAATAATTAAACTTACAGTACATGTTGAGAAGGTGTGGTTTCTTATTTATTCCCAGGTGTTGCAGGTTTACTGGCTCCCGGTGTGAATTTTTTGGACACTAGATAACATAATTTAAACTAATGAATCACTAAAACAAGTTTCTGATTCAGTGTATAAGCTTGAGGCAAAATTAGATTAATTAATTTGAAATCAGGTTTCTGGAAAATAAACACACGATTTGTAAAATTAACATCAATGCAAATCTAGAACATAGTTGACTTTGAAGGCAAGAGAGCAAAATGTTGTGTGAGTGTAAGTGGGCCACGATCTGTGAAGACAAGGACATTGTTTAAAAAATAAATAAAATGTGTTCGAATGGTAAAGAAATGTGTGTGTCAGTGTGTGGATTGATGGAGTGAGTTTAACATTGTTAGTTTGATAAAGCTTTACTTTCTCCCGCTGGATGACAGGAAAAAGTAAAAATGACAGAGAAAACATAAATCATTGTGTAAAAGAACAAATAATTCAGCCGTCGATATCTTAGTCCCTCCAAATTCAAAAGTTCAGTGAAACTCCACAATTTCCATGGACAGAAGCTTTTTTTCTGTGTGGATGTTAGTCTCCACTCCAGTAAATATTAACAGTGTCAAGCTATTGGCTAGGAGGTTCATGTCCATTCACTTCTGTGCGTCTATAAATTAATGTCTGTCAAAGAAAACATGGTACTTTGTAAATCCAGAAATGAAGAGGATAGAATCATTGTTAAGCAGCACTGATATGTGTCCATGTTTACAGAGAAGTTGATAAGGCTAGCACTGAAATGACTATTTTCTGCCTTCATTTTGTTTTTAATGATTTAAAGTTAATTTGTACAAACATTAACAATATTTTGGTGAAGGAATATTTTGTATCAGGCTTTCCTTAAAGACTTAAACATAACACAAGGACATTGGTCTAGCTGTGGTCAGTGTGTGTTAAGAAGAGCAACTGCGCAGTATACACTTGGCTGTCATTCGTGTGAAATTGGTTGACAATTCCTGTGAAATGGATCAAGTGCAGTAGATACATTCTGAATTTCTTCAGTGACGGTAATCATGATGTATCCTGGATGAATTTTACTGCGATATATTGATTATCGCGGGCAAAAATATACTGTGATATATTGCATCGCAAGGTACCTGGCGATACCCAGCCCTATAATTCAGTATGCTTTATGTACGTAGTTATACAGTACGTCACTAACTCTAAAAAATTCCTGCCACCCCATTGAATGTTTTCTAGATCCGCCCCTGGTTGTGTGTCATCAGTGTAGCTCTGATAATCAACCTGACAGCTCTGTCAAATTTGTCCTAAAGGAAGCATATAAAGGCTAAACAGAAGGGGTCCAAGAACAGAGCCCTGAGGAACCCCACAGGACATTGGTAATCTTTCAGATTCAAAGTTTCCAATGCTTACATAATAACTTTGCTCCTCCTCCAAGTAGGACTTAAATAATTGCATTACTTTTCAATTTAGTCCAACCCACGTTTGCAATCTGTGAATAGTATGATCCACAGTGGCAAATGCAGCACATAGATCCAACACATATTTTTTCCTGAATCAGTGATCAACCTAATGTCATTGATCACTTTGATAAGAGCAGTTTATGTGCTGTGAAGAGAATGAAAGCCTGACTAAAATGTATCAAATATTTTGTTGAAGGTTAAGAATTTACTCAGTTGGTTGAAGACCACCTTCTCAATGATCTTGGCCATGAATGGAAGTAGAGCTGGGTATCATGGACAATTTTCAGAATGGATTCCATTCATCACCATTCAATTTTGATTCAGCATTGATTGATTGATCTTTCAATTTTTAGTTGGATATTAATAAAATGGTTCCAAACTTCTGACTTAAGTTGAGGCGTCTTACCCAGAGCTTCGTCTGCATCCGCCATCTGCCAAATTTGCACTGAATGCACTCTTGCATTGCACAGGTGCAGCAGTCGACGTTGTAATGCAAGACCATAGCACAAGACTACTGGGTTAGAGTTAAAAAAAAAAAAAAAAAAAAAAAAAAACACACATTTCAGCACATGTGAATCAATTTTGGAAAATGTCAATGAAATCAATTTAAGATCGATTAAATAGACTCAGCTCTAGTATTGGTGACCCTTTTCAATCTCTCCACATCTGTCACCAGACTGGTTCAATAGAATAAACCCTACAACACAATATGCACAACAGTAGTGTTACACTTTCAGCACAACCAAAATAGTTGACTGCTTACTTACTTACTCCACTCCTTCCACTGTCCCACCCTAACTCCCTCTCCCCTGTTCTTTTCCCCCCTCACCCACGTGTTAGTAGTGTTAAACTAGTACTGTAACCAGAGCTGCCCTGGGGCAGACTGACGGAGGCAAGGCTGCCAAAGTGCGCCATCGGCCCCTCCGACCACCACCAACACTCACTCACACACTACATACATACTAGGCAATGTGGGTAAAGTGTCTTGCCCAAGGACACAATGACAGATACCACTGGGGTGACTGCCACCCCACTGTGGCACCTGGAATTCTCAGTGGTTTACCATCCACCTACTAACCAAGCCCAGACCTGCTTAGCTTACGACATCTAACAGGATCTGGCAATGACAGGCTGGTATGGCCACGTGTAACACTACCCTCTCTTTTTATATCCTCCCTTAAATAAAGTTTTTCATAACCTTCCTTAGGGATGGCTGGTAATGGTCACTATTATGCAATGCAAGTATGCAATAAATATATTTATCTCATTGCAATAATAAAACATGCATAGCTGTCCTAAAAAGATTGCACTACATGTAGTGTTGACCTTCAAAATATAAAACAGAATTAAAAATTAGAGTTCCAAGAGATGCTAGTAAGTGCAACTGATTTTGTGCAGTTCTCAAATATGAACGCCATACGCAGAATGCATAGAATGGCTAATCCCTCAACAAGAAGCTTGCTGGCATGTAAAATGCTGCTGTACATGCAAAGCACCCGTCATTCATTTACTTTGTTGCACAAGACATTGTTTAGGTGGTGGATGGATATTATTAGCTATAAGACAAGCATGTATGAAACAAAGTCACAGACACAGCACTTTTATCTAACAACATACGTAGGTATTCCCTTCAGGCCTGACTGGGGTGTAGCAATGATCGTAGGTGGGGTTGTCACACATCATATGAGCCAATCTATCATTACTGTTGTTTTCATCAGTCAAAGAGCAGTAAAGAATCTGTATTCTTCTGCCCCCCTACTGGCCGAATACATTACAGATATAAAATTGTAGGTGTTAAAATAGTCTTTTTTTGTTTAGCAGTAAAAACTGAAACATGAAAACAGGACTGCAAGCATTAATATTTTTTTCATCCACGTCGTCATTTTGAGTTAAGAAACATGCTTTGGATCCAAGCTGGAGTGAGTGATCTTGCACTTTTATTAATAGAGAAACTATATGTATTAATAACAAGAGCACTCAGAGTGCAAAACTCTGCCAACCACCAAATATTCTCTTTCCAGATATTAGCAGTTATCTGGATCCTGAGTATGGTACCATGATCATTCACACTTTAGAGGCTTGAAAAAATGTATATCACAATTAGTTTACGGTACATAGGTTGTTCCAAATGTTTGGACACCACATTTTTGAGCAATCAGCCTCTGACCAAGATGAAACTCAGGGGGATGACTGAGGAACCAATCAGGGTTGGGGTCAGTTACAATTATGTCTTCAATTTCCATGTTCAATTCCAAGCCAATTTTACGGTGACCAGCATTTTTTCCTATTACAACAAAAATTATAATTATTTTCCCCCTGAAATCAATTACAGTTACGTTCTCAATTACAATTACTGAGCCTTTAATAAATAATTTCATGAAACGTAACCTTTCTCTTGCTTAGCATCTCTTCAGTTTGACCCATGTCTTAAATCAGCTGTAAAATACACAAAGAAATATAGTCTATCATTCAATTTGTTTCTCATCTGTTGGTTACCTCGTTCGACGAACTAATCAATGAAAATATTGGTTTTAATATTTTTGGTGTCGGCGTATGAGCCTTTTTTAGTTAGTCTATGCCACGATTATCTTTTTTTTTTTAATAATAAATGATCCTCAAGAAAACTGACAGGTAAACTTGATATCATTGTTTACTGCGTAGGCCTATGTGTAAGCCATACAACTGTGACATGCTTCCCCAGTTTTGTGTTCAATTACTTTGTAAATAAAAGTTTTAATAAAATATTCATTGCAATTACAAAGTCGATTATATGAATTCAATTACGTCTACGACAGCAACATATTCTTTCAATTATAATTACGTTATAATTGTAATTAATTACCAATTAAGTGATTATAATTAATTGACCCCAACTCTAAAACCAACCCAAAATAACCAAGTGAATTTTTTGAAAAATCAGTCAATTGACCTTTGTTATTCTTAGTGAAGTGATTCTGCTAACAGACAAACAAATAAATAAACGCTGGTGAAAATATGACCTCCTTGGTGGAGGAGTATTAAATTCTAATGTGAATTCTTTCGTACGTCTCCTCAGTAAATACAACTTTAAATGCATTTTAACCAACAAGTTTTATTGTTATATACAATTAGATAAAAATATTGAAGCAAATGTTTAGGAAACAGTGATTTTTACCACCTGGCGATGTTGCTATCTTCTTCTTCTTGAAGGTATCCATCGTACAACTCCCTCAGGTGTAGTATGAGCTCCTCTGTGTTTTGTCCAGTGAGAGCTGACACTGGTATGACTCTCTGAGTAACATTGCTTCTCAGAATTTCCAGCTGTGCGCGGGCCTCGGGTAGGTCCATTTTGTTTGCTACGATGGCCTGAGGCCGCAGAGACAGGCCAGGCTCGTACTGGTCGAGTTCAAAGCGCAGATGCTGGAGCTGGGTCCACGGCTCTGGTGCAGACAGGTCGAGAACAAAGAGGAGGAAGCGGCAGCGCTCGATGTGACGCAGAAAGGAGATTCCCAAACCTCGGTTCAGATGGGCTCCTCTGATGATACCTGGGATGTCAGCAACTGTAGGAGGGAAAAAACAAAGGTTAAAAAAAAAAGGTACGAGTTCAAACTAAACAAAAAATATACTATTATCATTGTTGACTTGTTAAAACTACCTGCAACTTGCTCATGGTCCCTGTATGTGATGATCCCTACATGTGGGTTGAGAGTTGTAAACGGGTACGCAGCAACAGCAGGCCTGGCATTGGAGATGGCTCTCAACAGTGAAGACTTGCCAGCGTTTGGAAACCCAACCTGAATTATTAAAACAACAACACTTATCCTCAGCGCTAAGGGTGCAAGAAAAATTTCTCAAAAATTTGTTGATGTATTGCCATATTTCACTGCGTGATTATCGTATTGATCCAAAAAATGACCAAATTGATTTTTTAAATCATGTTTTTTAGTGAAAAAACAATTATTGCGCTAACATATGCATAGCATGAAAACGCCCGGTCACTAGGTGTCAGGGAACCACATCAGCCCTTGTTAAACTACTTCACTCCTCAATGCATTTTAGCTTGGAAGCTGATTGCACTTTATTTCACAAAACATACTGGTCACTTTTATAGACGTATTGATAACTTTTTTTTAAGAAGATGAAAACTTAACAGAATGAGAATCTGTCAAAAATGCAAAAAGTTAAACTTTTTTAAAAAATATAATTTGACAGTTAGATAAACATACCACTTAACCATATAACAGTGTAATATGGGTACAATGATAAATATACTAGTATTATGAAATATATACATATCTTTTAAAAACGCTTGCCTTTTTTGTCATTTTTGTTACGCAATTGCGATATGACCTGTCTTTACTTGCTTTAATCATGTCCAGATGAAAACTCTTTGAATTGAAAGGTGTCGGCATGACATTCCTGTATTAAATAAAATTATTTTTACACCTCAAGAGTGCCTCAGATATTCAGTTTTGGGTGCCGCGGCTTTTTTCGACATACTGCAGAGGCAGGCCATTGATTCTTTTCTTCAAACATACCACTTGTTTTTGATATTGGTACTTGAAATACAGTTAGTTACAATTTACGTGTTCTCGCAAAAAAAAAAAAAAAAAAAAAGTATTTTAGATCATTTTGTACTTGTAAAGGTGACATTTGTAATTATTGATATCGTGATGGACTGTATAGGCTATTGTATTGTTTAGTATATATTGTTTCGTGACATGCAAACAGCGAATTGTAACGTATCGTCAGATTCAAGGGCCATAATAATAACTTTAATTCGAAAAGCACTTTACATTTAGTCATCTCAAAGAGCTACAGAAACAAGGGCAGAAAAATTAAACAGATAAAAGTAATAATAAAACAAACAGCGAATAAAATCACTAAATTATAATTTAGCAGAAAGCTCTTGTAAAAAGATTGGTTTTTAGGCCATGTTTCCTTTTCAGATCTCTGAGTTGCTCTCACCAGTCCGGCGTGGGCCATGGTACGTAGCTCCAGTTGAAGGACCCGCTCCTCTCCGGTAACTCCCGGGGTCGCCGTCATTGGGGCTCGGTTTTCATTTGACAGGAAAAATCGATTCCCTTTCCCTCCTGCTCCTCCATACACAGCCACAAACTCCTGACCATGTTCAGCAAGGTCCACAATGGTTTGACCCTGGTCCTTCACCACAGTGCCTAATGGTACCTTTAAAACAAGTCCTAATCAGGTCATACTGGTCTATCACAGCAGGGCCACAAAAATGTGACTGCATCTGATCTTAGGGCCACATTTTTTGTCTTTGAGGTTTTGTTCGTTTTTACTCATTAAGTGTGGTTTTTGTTGTCTTTTGTGTTCTTGTAATTTTGTGTGTTTTTCTGTCATTTTCTGCATTTTTGTTGTCGATTTGTGTGTTTCTAGATTCACCTTCTGTATTTTTGTTGTTGTTTTCTGTATTATCCTGTCATTTTGTTGACAGTTTGTGTGTCTTTGGAGCTGTTCTGTAATGTGTTGATGTTTTTGTAGTAATTGTGCTTGTTTAAGTGGTTGCTGTGTCTGTCTTTGTTGTCATATTGTGTATTTGTTGAATTTTTTGTGTACTATGTGCATTTTTCTGCTGATTTGTCTGTTTTGGGAGTTATTTTGTGTATTATGTTGCACTTCATATTCCTTCCTTACTTGTTGAATTATAATTTTAGGAGATTTGCTTTGGGGGCTGCAAAAATTAAGACTGAGTGCCACCAGTTGCCAATGTCTGCTGTATATGAACCCTATTAAGGAGTCAGGGAAGTCAGAACATAAGAAGGGATGAAACACATGGACTCACGCTGATGTAAACGGTGTTACCGTTTCTACCATAGCAGTTCTTGCTGCCTCCTGATTGGCCGTCCTCTCCTTTGTACACTGAAACTACTTGTGCCAACGACTTAACAAACTTGTTCGCTAAAAACAGGAATTAAAAAAAACATGTCTTCACTTAGTGAAAGCTTCAAACAAACATGTTGACTTTGGGTTTAAAACAACCAGACCTTCATGGACACCGTACCCTTAATGATGATGCTTCCACCATCACCTCCATTCCCTCCATCTGGTCCCCCCCACTCTTTTCTGGGCTCGCTGTGGAAGCTGCAAATGCCTTTCCCCCCAGAACCAGCCACTAGTTTCACCCGCCGATGGTCGACAAAGTGACGAGTCTGGAAGACACAAAATAGGCTTTAGTACCACCAACGCCATTTTGTTATCATGTTGGAAAAAATAAACAATATAAATAAAGACAAACTATAGAAATGAGGGGAAAAATGGTGCCTCTGATTATTTACAATGGATGGATTGTATGCATTAGCATGAAAATGCATCAACATTTAGTTAATAGCTTTTAGCAACTATCACTTCTTCAGTTAAACAATTTTCTTTTAAAATTCCAAATTATGTTTAAAAATTAGGAAGAACCTTTTTTTATTATTAAAATACAATTAAAAAAACAACATTAAAATCTTCTCAAGGCAACAATTAATCAGAACCCTTATTTTTTATTATTATTTTTGACCTGCATTTATTGGATGTAGGTGTTTGCACATCAAAAAACTGCCAAAGGAACTTCTCATCACATTTCTAATGTTTTCATGGACTCAATATAGTGTTTTTTTTTTTTTGGTTTACAGATGATCTTAAAACATCAAGATGAATCGTATGAGAGTAAAAGTTGTATTGCAAGGGAGGGTAAAATGAAAGAAGAAAAAAAACAACTACACAATCTACACACTTGATTGGGGGTTATTTTTAATATTTCAGTTGAGTTAAAAATGTCAAAATAAGAGTAAGTACTGTATGTCAGTATGTCCAGTCAACTAAAAGCATGGTTATTTTTCCAACTGTCATTTTAAAAATCTTTTTTATTTAAAATGTAATTGTATTGTATTGTGAACTCGTCTCAAAACTAGAATAAAAATCCTCCTTGTCTGGCGAAGAAACTCAAGAAATCAAAATAAGAATGAAGTAAAAACACTTTCTGCATCTGTCTACGGGTCTCCACGTCCCAAAATGCAATGTGCAATTTTTTTCCAATATATAACATATAAGTGTTTACAGTGGAAATGAAATCAAACTTTGGAGTGACAATTTTGACATTGTACATCTTTTTTTAAAGCATGTGATCTTTGATTCATTGAGGTTTATTTGATTTTTTAAACATTTAAAAAATAAACTTTGTCTACAGCAGCTTTAATTTTTAAATTTTAGTTTACAAAATATAGTGAAACTTATGGAGGCCTGTTTCCGCCACTAAAAAGAATTAACAATAAAATAAAAATCATTATGGCAAGTCATAATTATGAGTTAGTAAAGTCATAATTATAAGATTGAAAGTCATAATTGTGAAAAATTATATTTTTAATGTAAATTTGCAAAGAAACATGCAAAAATGTGAGGGAATCATTTTGCAATAAAGACTTATTTATGTGTTTCAACTACTTTCTACACTATGTACCATGTGTTGGATTGTAAGAACTGAATAAACAGCCAAAATATGTGTTTTGAATGAATTATTATTCAAAGTGTAATTAAGAATGGTTAACAGTCAGTGTCAGTAGACTGCAGCAAATGCTCATTTCATATCTCATAAATAAGACTTTCTATCTCATAATTGTGACTTTAATAACTCATAATTATGACTTGATTTTTATTTAATTTTCTTTAGTGGCAAAAAACTGGCTTCCATAGAAACTAAAGGTCAGATCATTTTGTTGGCAATTTTTAGTAGGGTGTCCCGATCCAATATTGATATCGGATATCGGATGTCGATCCGATATCAGCCAGAAAACGAAAATTGGATTTTATCAGACTGAATCTAAAATCTCAGATTATCAAAACCGATATAATAATTTATTTTTTATTTATGTTATTCAATTGTAGAATACAGTAAATATTATGTTGAAGGTTAAAATGTATGTAACCAGTTGGTTAATAATAAATGGGTCAGTTTTTCTCATCCCGACTATTGCTGACTACTGTTCTCTGTTTGAGTAACATCACTTGATCAAACCTTTTCTAACATTCCACACTACAAAATATGTAATAAAAGTATGTAGGATTCGTGCCGTTATTGTATCGGATCCATATTGGTATCGAACAATACTCAAGGCTGCAATATCGGTGGAAAACGTTGTATTGGGACATCCCTAATTTCTAGTCTAATACTGAAAGTAAGTTGTATCAAAATGTCAAACAACTGACAAATTGTGTCAAGATTAACACTTATTTTGTGTTAGTTTTAACAGGTGACTTTGAATTAACAATGACAGCTCAATATACGTGTTGGAAAAAACGTCAATTAAAATAGCTTTGCTAAGTGAGGCAGTTTTAAAAAGGCCGTAGCTATCCGTACGTAGCCGTATCGTACGTCGCGCCCCTCATTGGTCAGTTTAGGTCACGTGAGCGCCCCTCATTGGTCAGTTATTCTGTTTGCTATAAATACGTAGATTCCTTAACTACGTTTGGGACTAACTAACCCTAAAATAGCACCGTGGAATACCCACTGGCTTCAAAAATACAAGCTGTGACCCTTTATTGGAGAAGTATTACGTAAAACAGGCAGTTCTTACCAGTTTCTTCTCAGACATCTCATTCTTCCCGATGTTTCCTCGGACCTTAGCGAACACTGAGCTGGACGATGTTCTGAATCCTTTTCTCAGAACCGATAAAACACATGAACTCACACGCAGCAAACTATCGACCTCTTGGAAAGACTTCCATTTTAAAAGCATGTTCAATGACGGACGAGCACGGACAAACATGGTGTGACAGCCTGACATTAGATTATCAATGATTAGGAGTGTATTAAAACTTTACGGATACCCTTAATAAACACACATTTCTTAAAATATCGCATTGACTTTAGAAGTGTTTGTCATCCACATGCAAATACATGGCGAGCAACGCAACTACGGAAGCCTCAGAGGGAAAAACTGCTTCACAACTTTCTGACCTCTAGTGCCACCTAGCGCATAGGGACTGTAAATAAAATAAAATAAAATAAAATAAAATAAAATAAAATAAAATAAAATAAAATAAAATAAAATAAAATAAAATAAAATAAAATAAAATAAAATAAAATAAAATAAAATAAAATAAAATAAAATTTTAACTGATCCAGAATCATTATATTGATTCTTTTTTTTTTACAGCAATGGTGGCTCAAGCATGTTAGTGGATTGTCCCCCGCTTTATTAATGCCATTTTATCCAACTATGTGGAATTAGAGAAATACCTTTTAAAATAAAAATAAAAACAAATAAAAAATTTAAAATTGATTTATTTTGTTATAGTAAATAAAATTAATGAATTAAATATAACTTTAGGACATCTGATTGTAGTGATTTTTTTTTAGATCGCTCCTGCTGACTTTGGCTATCCATTTCTTTCTCCTCTCTGGTTCGGTTGGGAAGCCATACATTTTCCATCCTTTTTCGAAGCAATTGGAGCATCCCCATGCAGCACAGCAAACCATGAAAGTATTCAGGTGTAGTGGCAGTTGTAGCGTTAGTGAAGCTACAATAGTCAAGTGCTCTTCACTATCAATCACCGTCTGCGTGACATGTAAACACTTTGAAAAAATTGTTAGGCGTTACCTGCAGGCGTATACACGCGTGCAGGTATGTACGTGTGTGTGAGTGTGTGAGTTTGAATGCGAAACAGTATGTCGCCACACGTGCATTCACACGTACCTGACAGTTTTTATATTTACCACGCTCAATACCGAGAGAGAGCCGTGATGTTAACATTAAAATGAACGTTTTGCAACACCAAATTACTCCAAAATGCGCCAGATGTCCACACTCCAGTGGCCCCTCATAGATCTGCCCCCGTGACCACCTTCCTGGACGCGACAGTGCCCATAGGCACACTGTGCGTCAGGAAAGCCGGAGGTCGCCAGTGGCACAAAGCAGCGGCATACTCTGGCGTGACCAGCACTCTTCGTGTGCCATGACGCACGGGATTCAGTAAGTAAGTAATTTATTTATAAAGCGCTTTTCGAGGATAAATTCACAAAGTGCTGTAGAGAGCAGTGGAGAAATTAATACAAGTGCAACTTAATAATAGAATAATAAAACATGGGTGCATGTACGTCCCAGTTAACTAAAAGCTTTTCAACAGTTTCTTAAAAGTGGCCACACAGTTGAGCTCCTGAATTGACTGGTGCAGGTTATTCCTTAGTTTGGGGTCCACAGCCTGGAACGCCAAGTTTCCTCGGGTTTTAAATTGAGTTTTTGTGATCTTTAGGAGACCCTGACCTGAGGACCGAACACTGCGCCCCAAAGTGTAGGAGCACAGCAAGTCAGAGACATATTGAGAGGCCTGGGCATGTAACGCTTGGAAAGTAAGAACTAAGATTTTATAGTCTATTCAAAACTTGACTGCAAGCCAGTGTAGAGTAGAAAGAATGGGGATGATGTGGGATGTTCTGGTCACATGAGGCCACCCACAGCTGGAATTCTCTTATGTGGAGGCGACCGAGGTGGATTACGAGAATGGCAGATGCCATCAGGCTGAGTAACTAAAGACATTTTGTGAATTGAACAGGTTTTCCGGGTTAGAAAAACACCAAGCATGCCCTGAAAGCTTTCAACTGCTGTGCTGAGAGGCGTGCCGTGAAAGGCACCGAGCGCAGGGACAGCCCCAGGAAAATAATTTCCTGTTCGGGGCAAACCTAACATGATCCTTTCCATGATTTTATCACGAAGCTCGGATCGGACAGGTGACGTAACAGAACGCGTGTGCGTGCTCTGGCCTCTGCTTGTGCCAAAAGCAGCCAATCTTCAAGACACGGGGCCAAGCGGACGACCAGAGAGATGTATCTATTTATTTAACAGGAAACCACCTCTGCCTATAACCATTATGAATGAATGTTGTTTTTGTTTGTTAGACTTCATCCATGTGATCATGAGCTTTATTTGGTTTATTTGGTTTAAAGGGCCCGGTCACATGAATCAAGATCCTCTTCTGATCCTTGTGTGTGCTGATCAAACATTAATTCTGTGGAATTGCTGCCATCTTGTGTCTAATACTTGTAAATGTACATTACAAATTAGATAGATAGATAGATAGATAGATAGATAGATAGATAGATAGATAGATAGATAGATAGATAGATAGATAGATAGATAGATAGATAGATAGATAGATAGAGCAACTGTAAAACTTGCCTGAGGTAGATTAAATAAAGATTTTTTTTACCTTTAATGTGGTGATAGAAGGTAGTTTTTTTTAAAAAACAATCAGTTTCCAAATGTTTTTAATTTTAATTTTGCAAAAATAAATGACTCAAGGGGTTGAAATACCTTCCTTGTCATCAATTTCTTTGATGAGGTAACTGATGATGAGCAGTTCACCTGAAAAGTAGGTTGTATAACATTCAAGACAGACTGCAAACACCCACACTGGCCTGCGTATTGATTTTTGCAGAATGTAAAAAAAATACAAGGGAAAACATTAATCATGAAAATCATCATGAAACACATTAGCTGAGATGCAGGTATTTTGGTTGATGGATCCACTGAGGAAGAACATGTGTTAGGAAGCGACACCTAAAGGGAAAATATTATTCAGACAGATGAAAAACAAAAAAACAAAGAGGAAGTTGATTGGAAATGTATGAATATTTTTAAACTTCATGATGTACGTGATCAGAAATGGAGATCAATGTTTTCAATGCCTGGATACTAGAGATTAAATCGAGCCATATGCAGCGCCTTGAATAAAATACGTTAGACACTCGCAATGTAGCAACATAATAAAGTGGGTATTGAAATATACATTCCCCAAAGTTTTCCGAAGTAAAAGCTGTGATGTTTAGACTTCATGTGTGTACAAAAAAACTATAAAAGCTGCAGCGTTGGAAAGCTAGGATAAATTATACTCCTCCAAGCTCCGCCCCCCTCTCCGTATGTGATATGGGCAGGAGGGAACATGAAAGTATCTGATTGGTTCTTCCCACTCTGACCAAATGGCAGGGATTGGTCTGTGATTTTATCAGGATTGCAGCTGATTCAGAGGTCTGATTCTTTCAGTTCGGAAAGAAAAGGCACCATGTGATACCTAAAAAGTGATTCTGTGAGAAGCACTGTAAACCCGAACGTTCAAAGTAACTAAATAGATTAAGTAGTTTATACTCAAAGTTATAGAAAAAGTTCTACTAACTTAATTATATCAAGTTTTCTTCCTTTTTGAGTAACTTTAACTATTCATTTTTGAGTAAATAGAACTACCTGTATATTTGTTTATATGTAAGCATAGCTTAAAAACACAACTTAAGTACAATGCTATTTGCAAGTGATTAAGTAATTACATGCAAATAATGATAAAGTCCTGTTATTTCTGTTGTTTCAAATATGGATTATTTAGGAATAAACTTAATTCATAGACCACTTTAATTTAACAGTTTAAAAAAAATAGAAGTAGCCACTCCTCCAACCTTTTAAGTTCTGGAAATTGCCTCAAAAAATTCAGGCAATCAATTGCCTCAATTCTTTTGAGTTCTGGTAACTTATTCAGGTTTACAGTGAGCTTATAGCTCAGAGGTTCCCAACCCTTTTTTCAGTTTGTGACCCCATTTTGATATAAAAAATGTCCGGCGACCCCAGACAAGATGCGTCACCTCAAATATTTTTATACTGTATTTTATTTGAACTATATTAATATTTATAGGATACAGTTGTATGATAATTATTGTGTGTGTGTATATATATGTGTTAATTTGAAAAGAAAAATAATTAAATACATGTAAAAATATGATTTTAAGCATTTTTTTAAACCTTTTTTTTTGTGTCGTTTGTTTTTTTTAACCAATTACTAGACATTTCAGGTGACCCCATTTCAATTCCAGGCAACCCCACATGGGGTCCCGACACAAAGGTTGAAAAATTTAAAAGACTGCTAAAGCTACAACATTTTGGACCATCTGCAGATGGTTTAGGTGAGAGCCTCCAACACTGGTAAAAATGGAGTTACAATAGTCCAGGCTTGATGAAATAAAAGTAGATCTGAGCTTAGCCATGTTCCTATGGTGATCAAAGAAGACTCCAATATCACATACTGGGTTTAACTTAGATTCTTTGAGCAGTTATAGAAGAGAAACGAGAAGGGGAAAAAGGTTCTCCTCATGGCTGCCAAGGTAACATTTAATCAAGGACATACGGTGTCGTTATAAATCTGCACACTTTGCAATGGGAGGGTGAGGGAGTCGTCACAGGTCAGTGTCATAAATATGTATTTCTTCTACTGCCAGACACCAGTAGATCCTAAATATGCTAACTTTGAGTGAGTGACTGAATAAAACTATCACTTCATTGAATTGAACATGAATGTCCTGAAATATTTAAATATCTTGCAAATTATTGAAGGCTTGGTCTCAGCAAGAAGTCTCTGAGCTATAGACTTAAATTCAAGGCCAGAGAGATAAAACACAGAAAAGGACAAACAAATGACTTTGTCATTGCGGTGCTATCAGATCAATCAGAGTGAGGCAGATCTATCAGCAGCGACTAGACAAAGACAAAAAAGCACGACTTATTTGCGGTGGTTAATCAACTCAAATTCTTGATTCAATTCAGATTATTGAAATCTCGATTAGATCACAAACTGATTTTCGATTGTTAATGATAATCAATTATCGCTGATTATTGATCTGCCATTTAACATCAGTCAACTTAGCATCAGATTGGTTATTTCAGTGGTTCTCAACCTTTTCAGCCCGCGACCCTCCAAAACAAAGGTGCCAGAGACTGGGGACCCCCACTGTACCTGAAGGTGGTTGAACACAGTCATGAACATTGAAGAACGGTCATGTGGAGACAGGGCCATCTTAAAGGGGGAATAAAGGGGAGAGATTTGTGGGGCCCATCCATGAAGTCAGCAAAAGTTTATTATTATTTGCGCCACAGTAAATAGTCATCTTAAAGATGTAACTACTCTTTGTTTTAATCAGAATTAAAATGGTTAAGTGGCCAAAATTGGTGGAAAATGGGATTTAAAGAACCACAGAAATTAGGTTAAAAAGGGTTAAAAGTGTTAATATTTGCTTAAAAGTGGCAGAAATTGGGGGGTGGGGGTAAGGTTGGGGTAATGTAAGAATACATTTTTTAAAAAGTAAGAACAATTAGTATAAACTGGCAAATAATGGGCATGACAATTTGTGAATGGGGTTAAATTGACAAAAACTAAGCATGATTTTATTGTGAAAAGAGGTTCTAAGTGACAATAATGAGTCAACATACACTAAATACTAAATATCAAAAGTTTTAGAACACCACACTTTTTCCAGTTTTTTACAGAAAATTATTCAGTTTATTGCGTCATTACACATGAAAGCATAGAACAAATAAGCAATTTGAGTTGAAAAAGAAATCATGGAATCCATGAACAATTCTGTTTGCCTGATGACCATTAGGGTCTGGTACCACAGTGTGTTCCAACACTGCTTTTATGCAGACAGACGAGGTTGGAAGTAACCAAGAAAAAGTTGGAACACCTGTAGGAATTAGTAGCACCAGCTTTCAAGGCTGATTCATCCTTCATTCCTGCTGAACAGCTTTTAATTGTAAACCCAATTCATGTTCCCTGAAAAAGGCCTATTTGTATAATTCTTAAATGTACATTATTTTTCAGTTTTGGGTAACCAAACCTTTTTTTTAACCTCTGGCTGTTCAATACTTACCTTTGTACCATTTCAAGCTATTCATTGGACTTGTACGACTTCAACAGCAATAAATAACTGGAAAAATTAGGGTGTTCTAAAAGTGGTGAAAAGGGTTCATAAGTGCCAAAAATGTCTTAAAGTGGAAAAATACGTACAGAAAAGATATTGAAATTTGATGGAGAAGTGGCAGAAAGTAATGAAGCAAAAATGCATTAAGAGGAGCAAAAATATGGCAAGAAAAAGTGAAGAAGATAAGTTAAAATATGACAAGTTTGGTGTAGTTACAGTACAGAGAAAACATAAAAATAAGCAATAATGGGCTCAATTTGTTAAAAATAAATACCCCTAGCTTTTTGAAGGCATCTGGTGACCCCCTCCCAGTGTCTCGAGACCCCAAGGTTGAGAACCCCCTGATTATTTGATTTCTTTTTTAAGAAATACCTCACAGCATCTTCACTATTGTACAGTGTAATCAAAATAATTAGATTAGGATGACCCGCCTGGTTTGTATTACAACTTAAAAAACATAAATAATCAATCTTAGGAAATGTAATATTCGATTTATAGTTGTAAATAATGAAATTGTAATTTAAAAAAAAGGCAGAAAAAAATTATGATGAATCAATTATAGATTTTTTTTCACCACACCGAAGAAATACAGTTTTTTTTCACCATTTGCTAAAAAAAAATGACCACAAATCCACAAAAGCAGGGATTGAAAATCAAAGCACCCCATTGGCTATGTTTCAGGGTCGTGCTGCCTGCAGCCTCAGGTTCCTGCTCCTTTGTATGAAGGATGGAAAAGGACAAGGTACCCACACGGCTCTATATAAAAGCCTCCTCAAACATCCCCCGCATTCTGGTTCCTGTTTTTTTTTTTATATATCACAACTGAATCATCAGACATCTGCAGCACTAAAAAGGCATCGGCTCGTGAAAGCTCGGCTCAGCACTTGCACTTTGTATTATGAGCGCAGACATGCAACAAATAATGACACTCGGTACTGAATCTATTCAGCCCTCTTTTAGCTTTGATGGCACCAAACCACATCCAATGTATTCCCAGTGAAGGACTCCTTCAAATCATCATTTCAGGTTCGTTCATTTAAACCTTCTTTGTAATTGAAGTGGAAACTGCTCCCACCATATCTACTTTACCTTATGCTTTGATTGATGAGATTTTCAAATATTAGAATTTTCTTTAAAAAACTCCTGCTCTGTATGACCCTTACACTGAGAGTGGTCTGACACAATATTGTTATGCATGTATAAACGTCCTTCCAAACATAAAAGTGACACATTCTTAAAGCTATCAGGTTTTAATTAGTTTTCATTCAAAAAGAACAACCTTCTAAATTTCATGCTATTCAACATCACAACATAAAACAAGCCCATGTCCTCAAAATTATATGAAAAGGAAGCAGGCAAATATGTTTTCTTTCAACCTTTAAAGAGGATTAAAGCATTTTATGAATAAATTATTTAAACAATCTCTCAAAAATGATTAGAAAAGACAGCAATAGAATCAATCATAGCCTCATGTTTGGACCAAACAATATATAAATCAACACTCCGCAATGACACCATAAATATCACTGTTTCTGCCACGTTTTCAGTCAAACTCTTTCAACGCACACGATTCATTCACCTCCGCTGAGGACAAAGGAGGGCTTTCGTATTTCATCACTCAACATCAGACATAATGCATTAAAAAACTATATTTCTAAATTATTTGATACAGTAGTTGTGGTTTAATGGTGCCCAGTTTGATTATCATGATGTAACCTCTGCAGATACAGAGTAAGAAGAATTTCACATTGACCTTGGGAGCCATGCAGTGAAATTGGCTGTTAGATAAAACATCAAATGCAGAAAGATGTCTTATTTTGAGGAAAAGTGTAGGTTTGATGATCTCAGATAGACATAGGCAACTGGCGGCGCGAGGGCCATATGTGGCCAATTTTGTAAGGCTCCCAAAAATTGTATTTCATGAAATTGGAAGGAATATAAAGCCCAACATAATATACAAAATGACAACAGAGACAGACACAACAACAAGCTAAACAAACAAAATGACTACGCAAAACACAAAAAACACAAAAAACAACAACACATTACAGAAAAGCTCCAAAGACACACCAAGTGTCAACAAAATTACACAAAGGGCCTAAAGCTACATTCTGATTGCGCTAACTTCCAGGATTTAATCAGTGTGTGCTGTCCTACGAAGCTCACTAACGTCTTAAAGGGCCAAAACACCATGGTAACTTAGGCTGAACGACTAACCTGATCGGGACCAGGGTTTCTTCTGGCTAGGATCTGAGCGAGTGCTAAAGCCCCGCCTCCTGACCAATCAGTTCTCTTAGAAAACGATCTGCCCATTGTTAGAAGATCCTGGTTGGTGCAGATCTGACATCTGCACTTAGGAAAGAAAGATTATAAATGGATAAATGCAATCCTTTCATTTACTGATGACATCCTTTAGGAAAGATATAGATTTATAGCTGACAGACTGATCTACAGTCAGCTGATGAAGCCTGTGTCTCTCTATGTGTGGATGGGGGAAGTCATTCATTCACCCTTCCTATAGTGAGGCTGACAGCATCAGCAGGAACACACTACAGTGAAACAATGTGCTCTCATCCCAGTGTGTGTGTGATCAATAGAGGTCTACCTAAATAGAGAAACGTCTGTGCTGTAATAAAGTTTAACTGATCAGAGCACTGTTTGTTCATCATCCATAATAAATAATTTCACACTTTTACGCATTAAAAGTTTCAGCAGCTTCCTGTCTGGGTTCTTTCATTCCTGGCTTTTCTGTAACAACAGTGTTGTTTTTGGTCTGAATTATGGATTTTAATTATTCATAATTTTAAACTTAAGCTGAACACAGGTTATGAAGTGGATCAGATCTGAGCCAGTATAAACCAGTCCCTCTTTAGCGCGCTGCACTATCACTGTTGCTCTTCGCTGTCATCATGGTTTTGAATTCATTATATTTGTTCAAGATCATAAGCTGTTCCTCCATTGTAAAAAAGGTCACTCTGTCAGGTTTCTCCATTGTAGTGATTGATCAGACGCTGAAATCTCCACCCCATTTATGGGAGCGCGCACGTAGCCAGGCTGAAATCACTTGTCTTAAATTAGTGTGTTGTTATCAACCTTCATAGGACATTTTCTCTCTGACAGGGAATGTTTGTTTAGGTGAAGCCCGCTAATGGATATACTAATCTAGCTTTGCAGTATAGGTCCAAAATGACAAGAGAATACAGAAAACAACAACAAAAATACAGAAAGTGACCCTAAAAATGCACAAATAGACAACATAAATGCAGAAAATGTATTTCAAGAAGTTGGACAGAATAAAAAGCTCAACATAATACACAAAAAAACAAAATGACTACAAAAACACAAAAACAACACATTAAAAGAATAGCTTCGAAGACACACAAACTGTCAACAAATTTGCACAAAATGACAAGAGAATACAGAAAACAACAACAAAAATATAGAAAGTCATCCCAAAAATGCAAAAAGTCAACAACATATATGGAGAAAAAATTCATATATGAATTACAAGGCAAAAAAATATCAAAAACACACATAATGACTTCAAAAACTCACAAAATGACTCTAAAAACTCTCAACATCACTACAAAAACACACAAAATTACTACAAACTGAGAAAACCACAGAAAAAAAAAAAAAAAACCCTTCCCGTATTAATGCTCAGATCAGTCATTCTATATGTTGACATAAATGTTGATAATGTGGCCCTCAGATCAAATACAATCACATTTTTGTGGCCCCCTCTGTGAAAGAGTTGCCCAGCCCTGATCTTAGACAAAGCAAAGAGGTATAACGATACTAAGGTGTAGATTTTCCCTCATTAATGAACAAAACACTTTTAAGTTGTATAATTATTTGACTTTCTTTGGCGTTGTGATAAAAGTAATGGGACTTCTACAGCTTTTATATTCTTCATATGATTTAGTATGTTTCAGGTGTGTGCCAAATGGTTCTTCTTGTCTTCTTGGTGCAAAAACCTTTCCCCTTGTTGTTTTTAATTTTGTATGTAAGTGAATTAGTTTTTGATGAAGAGCAGCAGAGTTTAGAAATTCAAAGCCGAGCGCAACCACATCAAGTCCCCGATCAAATAAATCTGATTAACTTTTCTCTCTGAACCTCATCAGTGTCACTTTCTTGTTGTTTGGGAAATTTCAAACAAAAGCCACAAGAGAAATCAGTGGAAATTCATTGTAATACAAAGACAAATCTGCTTTGGATGATTGCACCGAGGCTGCAGTGTGAAAGGAACCCACAGGAAGGCACTGGTGCACCACAATCACAGTCCTATTACCTGACACAGGCCATTGTATGAACTATGTGCTTGATTATTATTGCTTATGCAATGAGTACACATATTCCTACATTTAAATCATTAAAAAGTTGCATTAATAAACGCCAAAATTATGGAAAGCCAAGTGAGTATTTATTAGATATTCTTGATATCACATGTAAAAAAAAACACTCGTTCACCAACTGCAAAAACTGTGACATGTTAACAAGTCAATCTTGAAGGAAGGTCTCTAGTTTACTAATGATACAAAATGATTCCCACCAATTAGCATATGAAAAAAACATGTGTGCTGTTAGTTAACGTGTTCTTTTTTCTGGATACAACTAGTTCACTAGACAGAAAGAAAGCATGCACGTTAACATGTACACTATTTTGTTAACCTTGAATAGTTCACTGTTCCTGTTACTTGTTAACATGTAGCTAGACATCAAGATGCACTTTCATGTCAACATACTGCATTTGCTGAGGAAACATGTTCAATAGTGAACTTGTGCAAAGGAATAGAACTCGACTTTCATTGGTCGTCATGTTTGATTTTGGACCTGGGAGCCAAAAACAAAGTCTCTGTGGATGCTCCTCCCACCTTATTATTAGGACTGGGTGATATATTGATATTCAAGATATATCAAATTTTATAGTAAAATACAAGTGTATGCTCTAGTTCAGTGTTTCTCAAATGGACGTATGTGTACGTGCTTGGGAGAGAAAGTGTAAAATGTACAAATGAAAGCATTAAAAATTTGGTGTTTCTTGATTAGAACATGAACTGAAAATGCATTTGGTCAGTCTTGATTCAAGACCAGGCAAGAGAAGACCAAAAATGATGAAAACTATAGAAATACATTTATTCAGGAGGCACTTAATACTGTTAAAATGTGTGTTATCACATTATTCCATCATTATGCTCTAAAGTTGCTTTTTTATAGAATTCTGAGCAAAATCTTGTAGTCGGACAAAGGGGGTACTTGGATTTAGAAATAAGAGAAAGTGGGTACTTGAACCAAAAAGTTTTGAGAACCACAGCTCTCGTTAACTTGAAACCTTAATTCATGATTGACTTGTTAACATGTCAGTTTTTGCAGTAAACTAGTGAACTAGTGTGTGTTTTTGACATGTAATATCAAGGATGTATATGGGTATTTATTAGATCTAATAAATACTCTCTTGGCTTTTCACACAAATTGAATAACTGAGGTTATGATATTTTACTTTTGCTTCACAGAAAGTTGCAAAGGGATTTTGTCAAAGAAGGGAAGTTCTGGCATGAGTTGTGAGGATGAGAAACTTTTAGACACAAAAGGCACACACAGGCATCTTTGTAAAGACAAAATAAGCATTGTTTTGTCCTCTTTCACAGTTGGCGGATTTGAGGCTTGGGTTTCTTGTTGTTTGTTCGCTTCCATCTATAGACGAGGTATCCCACGCCTTAACGTTGCCCAAACCTCTGTGTTGGTTGGTATTCAGGTATCGGCAGACTTCTAAGTCTTCTCCGATATGAGTTGTCAGACTATATTTGCTTGTGTTACTCTGGGACACCAAACTCAATTCCAATACCTTGTTTGATTTTCTATAATGAGATGCTGCTGGTTGCTTGGAGGATAATGTCTTTAACAGACAGTTATGAGGATGTGTGAATACATTATGATGTATTCTGAAATATCAGCAGCATACATTTCTAAAAAGCTGGTAAGCAAACCAGCTTTGAACCACAGCGCTACTTTCACAGTCTTGCATGTGGTTTAAATATAGCAGACACCTGTCGTTAGAGATTATACACGACTTTCATTCATTTGATCTTTGAAACTTCATCGGGACTAAGCATATGTGCTTACTTAAATGTTCCTGTCAGCATAATAAAATGCTCAGCTTGACAATCTAACATAATGCTGTTTACTCAAAGCACTATCTTTTTTGCAGTGTGTTTGAATATAGCAATACAAATAGGGTTTCAGATTAAGTTTCTGGAAATTTAGAGGATTGATCATTGGTCGGAGGGCACATGACTCAGAGTCCATGACCTGAATGGAGGGTGGGGGCATAGATCGATTGGTATGAAGAGCTTTGCCTTTCAACTCCGCTTTCCCTTTACAAAGTCAGCCTGCTGGCATTCATGAGTTCCCTGAACCTTAACTTTGAAGAAGACTTAAATATATCTACAGGAAACAAGGTCTTTACTTCTCCTTCACTTACTGGACTTTTTAAAGGCAGGAGAGATTGTTGTTGGGCAATCCACTGCAGGAATTGGAATCAGTTGTCTTGCTCCTGAGTTTGACAGGTTGGGGTTTATAGATTTTTGCATGTAGTGATGGATCTCGCAACTGTGGTGGACCTGTAGTTGGCAGTTTACGTTACTACACCCTAGCGTTGTAGAACTCGAGACCGGTCCCGGTCCCTAGACCAGATTTTGAAGGTATTGGTCATATATTGTTCTCAGACTGGCTGGATTCTTAATTTTTCGTCAAGACCAGTCGAGACCAGCACCGATCTACTATTCTTTAACATTTAGATTTAGATTTAACATTTTGATTTAGATTTAGATTTAAACACTTATTAGCCAAGACGGCGCCACTGAGTCCAGCTTGCTGACTGTTTTGTTTGCTAACATGTTATTTTTGTCAGTTTATATCCGAAATGCCTCTTCTTTGCTGGAGAGTTGCAGACACCTTGTTTTTGTCGATGAAAATAATTTGAAATAAAACTCAAATGAAAGAGAAACTGCTCTTTAACTCGTGTACAACCTTGTGAAGGTTTTTAAATTTAATTTTTATGGTCTTGATCTTGTCTCAGACTTGGTCTCGACTCCAGAAAGTCTTGGTCTTGTTTTGGTCTCAAGGCATTCTGGTCTTGGGCAAGTCCCGGATAGTGTGGTCTACTACGCCCTGTGATTAACACCCTGTCCAAGGTGTACCCCACGCCTGTTGGCAGCTGGAGACCCCACAACCCTCAACAGGAATAAGGAGGTTGGGAAATAACTGAATGGATGACTTGCTTTGTATGTGATGTTGCAGAGCAATGAGAACCAATAAATTGCCAAAACATTTGGGATATCAAGCATTTCCTAAAGTCAATGGTTATTGACGTGCTAAGTGCCTCCAAAGTGGTACTAAATTGGCTGCAGCGCAACATCTAAAAGTTTCTTACTTATTGAAACACAAGGATTATTTTGAATTGTTGTTTACGTAACTGTTATTTTTGCACATAAAAATACAAACACTGACCCACTATAATCTTTTTTTAAGCTAGGTAATTTATATTTTGAGCTTGCATCAATATACAGTGATGCAGAGTAACTGAAGCAAATAAAGAAGCAATAACTGCCGTAAGGGGGCAAAACACTAACTTTTAAACACCTAAGGTCATATCTGGATGTTTAATCCATAAACCAATAGATGTCAAGATTATAAACTATCCCTCAGAATCTAGAACGGCAGTTTCATTTTTCATGTAATATCTCACAGGGTAGAAGACAATGTCACGTCTGGCTTTCCTTTGGTGACAGCTTTTTGGGATTATAAGAGAGTTTTATGTGTAGATATTTGCCACCTATTGTTAGGCTGCTTTTTGTTTGTGTGTGAAGCTTCTGCAAGATTTTTCCTTTTCAAGCAAAGAGATCGGCACAGTCAAAGATAATTTCCAACAGATCGAAACACGTGACACAATTATCAGTTATGGAAAGTTGGATTTTCAGTGCAAGTACACTCAAAATCTCAATGGGATAACTAGTGAACTGTTTTTAGTTTGCTCGTAGTACTAGTAAAGCCAAAAGATTCACTAGTAGTACAATAATAATAATAATAATAATAATAATAATAATAATAATAATAATAATAATTATTATTATTATTATTATTATTATTATTATTATTATTATTATTATTATTATTATTAAAGCTACAAGCAGCGATGAACAGGCCCTTGCAACCACACACATGTCGGGAAGTGGCAAGGATTATATCACAAACTTTCCTGCAATGTTTTGTGCAAATATAATGCCTATGATTTCCTTTTACCAATAATCACTGCACTCCATTGCCACGTGTGCGCCATAGCTAATCACTGGAGAGCCCACTTCCACGCCCAACCCATTTTGGAACATACAGTGATGTGGCTACAGAGTGCAGTGATTAGCCAGGTAGGACCAATGTTCCAATGTTCTAATGTTCTAACTGATGACATCATCACTGTATTGTTGGCAGAGGTAATAACTGCTTTACAAATTATGTAGAGTCCTACCTGTACAGTGATGCTGTCATCAGTCCTACATCTACAGTGAAGATGTCATCAGTTCTACCTACAGTGATGTCAGAATTTTACAGAATTTTGGAGCTGTGCGTGAAACTAATTGTATTAGCCCTCCTATTGAGTCATTTTGCCATTCACATGTGTAATTCCCCCAAAATATAACATTTTTCACCAGTCCTATTATGTGTTCAAAAGTTCATGAGTTGTTGAACGTGTCCTACGCACTGATGTTGCTCGAGCCATAATAATAACAATAACAAGACGAACAAGAACAAGAAGAACAAGAACAAGAACAAGAAGAAGAAGAAGAAGAAGAAGAAGAAGAAGAAGAAGAAGAAGAAGAAGAAGAAGAAGAAGAAGAAGAAGAAGAAGAAGAAGAAGAAGAAGAAGCATTTATTTATTTGTAGAGGGCTTTCAATCAAAGTGATAAACCTAATGATGAGTCTAAATACGGAGCAGTTTGGCCACAGATTTCATGCTGAAAAATAAGTAATTTTAACATTATTATTCCCTAGTTTGCACTTCTATGTATACATAAAATACAAATTATGTAAGAAACCGACAATATCTAAGCAATAAGTGATAGATATAGACCCTAACAATGCAGACATACATAAAAGCACGATTTTCAGAACTCATACATATCAGTGTATAAATAGGTTATGATTTAGAACACTTTCAGAGACTCTCATTGACCTAATATACATGGCAGGACTGTGGTGAGGGAGTACTGAGACTAGCACCCTCACTGAACGCTCCACATAGAAAAAGCTTAAGCATCCCCCCAGGAGTCGACCCCACAACCTTCTTGCTTGGAGGCAGATGTGCTAATGACTCCGACCCTGGGCTGCCCCATGCGTATCCAGGTGACTGTCTCTATAGGGCTAACACACAGAGACGGAGCCTATAGCACCAGCACTCAGACATACAATCGCATTGCTCTCCCTCAGAGAACATGATATTCCTGCTCACGCACGTCCAAACCTCAGCTTGCACGAGTGTGTCTTTAATGAAATGAATTATTACCGCACGTCATCGCAGACCCACAGTGTTCATTTTGGAGTTTCCTGATAACTATTGGCTTCCATTACTCAGCACATTGTGCAGGGTGCGGGAAAAGGAGAGAAGAGGTCTCTCTAGGCAACGGCATCAAACTCCTTCTCCATTCGCTGCGCGTAATTGAACAATTTAGCCATGAACAGCTGTTTCCTGTTAAAGTGACCTGCTTTCATTTCATCACTGCGGACAAGAGGTCTGATAGCATCTGCATGCTACAGATGTCGGCCGTACTGATTAGGTTGCCGATTCTTGCTTTCAATATATCATGACAAACATAATTACCTGAACATCTCTTTTTATGGATTCTACAAATGGCCGGGCGCACAGAGCATGCCAAATGACCATCAATTACAGCCACAGTCAGCTGCTAGCTTGTCCACTTGGCTGCTTTGACTTCCTCTTAAAGAGAGAGGAGTTTGCTAATGTTACAGTAAGTGAAAAAACCTCCACATTTTAATGTCATTAATACAGCGTTTGATAGTAGAATGAATCGGATTGTCTGACCCCACAACCTTTCTGTTGGTCATCTACCTCATAATAATCCTTGTGAATTGTGAGCTGAATACATGCTGTGACTCTAACAGTTCAAGATTGAAGACATTTGGCATTGATGGCCTTTAATAAAGTTTTGGCATCCGTACAGCGGCAGTTAAGTGCCTGTAAAGTAGTTGAAAGAACACTCTGTGCGCAGGTTAATTGCTTTAAATTGATGGATAAAACCTGACCTGGTGATGGATTTCAAACACAAGTGCAACGTGCAGCTGGGAATTTACAACCATTAGCTGAATAAAGTGGAAATAAAGAAAAATAGGAGAATAGGATTCGTAGAAAATAGGATTCTACGTCTATAGCCGGAGTTTAGTTGAAGTTGGTAAAAAAATAAAGTGATCTTGTTAAAAGAAATCAGTGGCCAAATTAATAAAGAGGAAAAAAATCAGTTAATTAAAAAAAACTTTGAAGAGGAGATCTTGATTATTCACATTTTAAAGGCTTGGAAGAAATTTATTTTCCCATTAATAAGGATAAAGTTGGTCCAAATGTATGGGTACACCCATTTCTAGATCCAATCCGGATGAAACTGCAAAACCAACCCGAGATAATTGAGTCAAAATACATAAAGATCGGTCAATTACAAACTGAGATATGAATTTATGAAATTTCCCCAATGATAAAAAATAAAGATTTTTTTGATTTTTGAAACCAATCCAGAATCATTATATGGATTCAAAGCCCCTCTAAAATTTTATGGAATCTTTGATGGCGGAAGGTCTATATTTGGTTAAAAAAACATTCAAGATCCATTTGTACTTTTGATATCCAGCTGAAGACAAACAAATAGATCAATGCCAGTAAAAAATATGACCTTCTTGGTGGTGGTAAGCTAAGCACTTCTATGAATGTGTCCACAGGATTCCACATCCCACAATGCAATGCGCAAAACCTTTCTGACCACATCAATAAACCCAAGTGTTTACAGCGGAGATCAAAACAAACTTCCAAACAGCAATTTCAACCTTTTACTTTTTTAATACGTATAAATTATCTTCAAGTTATTGATCTATTAGGCCTATTATGGCTATGTTACACTGCAGGCAAATACGACCGAAATCCAATCTTTTTGCTCATATGCGACATGTATTCTATCTGTTAAAGACAGACTGAACAGCACAATTTCGATTTTTTTAAAAATTTGACCCAGGTCACTTTCATATATGGTCCTAAATCCGATACGTATCCAATTTTTTGCAATGATCTGCCAAGGTGCATTCTATCCGAGTCGTACGTCATGACATCCAAACAGTCCGTAGCAATATGTAGCAGCCATGACAGCAAAGGGCTAGAGTGATAAACCTGGCTCTCTTCTTCTTCAGTCTCCTTAAAGCTATCCAGAGTTTCTGAGAAACGTCTTGATGTCCCGCCCTAAACAGCCTCACTTCCTCCTCTACATTTCTGCACGCACATTGTCTAACAGGTTGCATCGGGTCTCATTGATATAGGTCTATGGGTCAGGTAAGAGCCAAAATCTTATTTACCTGTTTGCTGTTCTGACGTGTGGCCTTGTTTCCGTGCACAGTTATGCACTCACTTTGATTGACAGTCTCAAAAACAGGAAGTCAAAGCCTATTGGCTGAGCGCACTCGGCGATCGTTTACATTTGTATAGGGGTTTATGGGCGAAGGAGGGACTTATATACATTAATGTATATGAATGACCACTGGCAGTATACCATAGTAAAAGACTAGTTAGGAATTTTTTTGCATTTCAAAAGAATCATACATAAACAAAGATTTCTCAGAAACTCCGGATATCAGCTTTAAAGTTATGAAGTGCTGAATTCTGTTGAAAAGAAACTTTCTCAGCGTGACACACAGTCCTACACTGGACGCCTCCATATTTACTTTCCTAAATACGAGTCACCTTAGGACCTCTTTTGCACATGTGGGTCAAAGTCTGATGCATCAAGACCTGCAGTTTGAACGTAGCCTTCGTCTTTAATTTTTTTAAAAATGAATAAATGAAAAACCTGCTACTGTCAGTAAGACAGGCTTGCATTCAGTGGTGCATTCACTGGTAACCATGGTCTCTCTCTCTCTCTCTCTCTCCTTTCTTGTCATGTGTTGTGCACATTGCAAAAGTGCAGCGTGATCACATTCTGGCGAGCGCTCTTTATCACTTACATGATTAATGAGTCCATGATTTGTGGGCATCTGGGAGATACTGTTAATATATGGGAGACTTCCAGAACTTCCGGGAGACTTGGGATGTCTGTGACGATTAGCTGGTACAGAAGATTAAAAAATAAAAGTCATTTTTTAATGTGTGCGTGTAAAATCGAAAAGGCGAAATTACTTTTTAATCTTAGACCTCTGCATAATATTTCTACCTCACATTACCTCAAAAGCGAAATCTAATTGTTGTATTTACAATTACTCATCAAATTGTTAACTATTATCTCCCTAAACTTCTCCTCTTCTTTGAATTAAAGATAAATGACTCCCACACCTTTCATCTGTTTGAGTCAGAGATTTTTTATTAAGTCCGTATGTGCATTTGATATTTCTACTCCATTTGTACTGTGGGTGTTTGCCTCAGGCGGATGAATTTCAGCCAAAATGAGGACAAAACATTCTCTATCAAAAAAAAAGCCTACCACAGCAGGCCTTGCCTTTGAGCCCTGCATATTATAATGTGGGCCAAAAGATTCCTCATCTTTGGCGGCATCTCCAATCATCCTCCTCCCTGATTATGTGGTCACGCAGCGCACCAATCAACAACTGACCTTTTGCTGCTGGAGCAGTCATGAACACAGCAGGAGGATGTGGGTGTGATTTGTGAGCCCAGGGAGAATGGCGCTAAGTAGAGAAGATCAGATATCTACAAAGTGTCTCATTTGTGCCGAGCCAGGATTTGGAAGAGAAAATCGTTTTGGAACTGAACTAATTTGGAAACTTTCATTCCGGGGGATGACAGTGATTACACGAGCCATCAAGAAATGTTGAGAACAGAGCTCAGTTTTTAGTTGTAAACAAGACAAAAAAAGAAGACAGATTAGTTTGAGTATAATCTCTGAGAAGTTGCCTTAAAATTTGGAGGATTTGTGTGTTTTGAGTGAAAAACAACAACAGATTTTTTAGTTATTTAGCTTGATTCTATGGGAACTGAATGAACAAAAAAAACATCAAAAATTTATTTCTCATATTTCAGTCATGAAGTTTTTATTTTATTAAAACACATAAATCAAACATGTCACCCCCTACTTTTTATTAGCATTTAAAGATAATCTTTATTCGGCACGTGTATTGTTTCCACAGATTCATCAGAAGATGAAAATTGCTTAAACACTTTAATATGCAGAGGTGTAAAGAGTACTCATATATTCTACACAAGTAGAAATACTGTTACTTGATTGAAATTGTACTCAAGTACAAGTACAAGTAAGTCATACATGAAATACTCAAATACAAGTTAAAAAGTAGCTCAATTAAATAGTACTCAAAGTAAAAGCTACTTGTTACTTTCATCCCCCACGTTTATTTTTGGTAATAAATCTTGCCACAGTTCCCTTGCATACAGTAAACCTCATTACAGTAAATCTCATGTATAAACTTTAAAAAAAAAAGAGACCAAATCTACCACAGTTGGAACTGAATTCATTTTCCACAAAGGCATCTGTACAAAATAAAAGGTTTGTCAAAATGTACAATTATTTTCTTTAATTAAATAAAATATGGCAATAAATTCAACTGAAAATTTTAAAACATTGCACTTCTTGTAGCGTTGACCTCCGCTAACAAATAATAAATAAATAAATAAATAAATAAATAAATAAATAAATAAATAAATAAATAAATAAATAAATAAATACAAATTCTCAGGCTCTAAGTATAGCTTATTATTTATGAACTCTAAAACTGAGAAAATAACCATCATTCAATGCTGTTTTGATGCCATGCATTACGTTTAATCTGATTGGTCGTCTATGATGTGATGCATTTCATTGTTGTCTGGTCATTTCATTTTTTTGTAGTTTCACAATGTCCGTTGATCATTTTAAACAAAAATAATAATGATTCAATCAGTAATGGTTAGGTGTAAAAGCTGCTCAATTACAGTAACGTGAGTACTTGTAATCTATTGCTTTCACTTCTGTTAATATGTTAAGAATCCACTTTCTCCCACACAGAGAGGTGATGATGTCGGTGCAAAAAAGGCAGCTCCATCAGTGCAATGACTTTAAGCTTAGTGCAGGTAAAGCACTGACAAATGATGGGATCATGTTGACGCTGTGTGTCTGGGAGCTACTCTGTGAATAGCTGTGGAGCGTGATATGATTTAGTGGTTAGAATGGAATCCAAACCTGATTTCCGCCTGTGCAATGGACCCAGTGGCTCTCTCTTATATCTCGGCCCCTGGATTGCCATTATGCTGCTGCTGCTGCTGGGAGTGTAGTCTCACTGACCCAAGAGAAGAAAACATTCCCATCTTAATATTTTATTTTTACCTCTTTCATCTCTTGGATGCCTTTATACATTTCTGAAATCACTGATATCTAAACCCCTTTGCTGTATGGGGCTAAAATAAACAGCTACGTTTTGCAACATTTAGCAACAAATCACGTTTTTTAAAAACAAGTGTGAATTTTTTTTATGTTACTTTTGACCAGATTAACAGCAATATTTGAAACATTGTAAAAAATGCACACATGTTTTTTAAACGCGGTTTGTTGCTAAATGTTGCAAAAAGTTGGTGTTTATTTTAGCATACGCAACTTTACAATCGGCGCCCCATACTGCTGCCATTGACATCCAAACTGTAGATTTCTGAATGCATTCTACTAATGTGTTGACTTCTGGATGGCCCAATAGAGTGAAGTATACCATTTTCTTCTGCTTACCGTTTGAACCCACGCTCTTTTCTCTGGAGATCCGATTCCCTCTCGCATGGTGCAGTTTGACTTTAAAAGGATTTGATGAAGGGTTCACTTCTGGGTCATGGAGCAATCTGCATACAACAGCCCCCTGTTGCTAACAATAAATGAACACAGATGTAAGATGATAGATCCAAAGCAGTGTGGGCTATGTGTTCTTATTATGCAGATTGTCATATGTTGATTTGCTGTAAAGTAAATGCATTACTTGACGAGTGTTCAGAGGTCTGACTGCCTGTGCCACTTCTGCTTCTCACAGCATGTGTGCAGTGTCCAGAGGAGGTCCACTAAAGCAGCCAATAGATGGATATCTAATCAGACCAGGGCCATTCCCTTCTCCCCATATCCTCCGTCTTCTTCTGCCACATCCTCAGGCCATCAGAGGAAATGAAAGTCACGCATGAAGAATATGAAGAAATGGTATGGAAGGCTGAATGAAAGGCTAGCCCGGACAATGGTTACCAAAGGGAGAAAGTGAAAGTGATATCCCAATTTTAACCAGGACACACCAACACATAAACATATTTTTTTCATTGTATATGCACACTAAAGGATTCTTACCAGAAGACATGTTTTTAAAAGAACTCTAGTTCAAGCCATCTACTTGAGGTAAACAAAGACATCTTGGTTTTTGTTTATTGGTTTTCTAACCCTGTAGAACTCTCAATACTTACGTTCAACAAATGAAATGGGTGGCCTGGAATAGAGGAAGGATACAGAGATATACGGATACGGACAGACATCTAGAAATTATGCTCGGGTTCAGTTCGGGCTCAGTCAAATCCGCAACATCTGTGTTAACTCTCATGGGGAAATGTGACCTTGTCACGAAAATTTTTTTTCCACGTTTATTTTGTGACGCAAACATGACTTTTAGGGGGAGCATTGCCATCCCCCCAGTGGTCAAAAGTTGTCATTACAGTTTTATCAATGAAAAAATACAACTCTTAATATAATATACAAAGTATACAAATATTTTAAGTGCTATAAAACACAGTGACTGTGCAAAATATATATGAATTAATGTGTTGTAGATTGTGTACTCTATTTGTTGTAGTATAAGTTTTCAGTGAAAAGGTCCCAAATTTTTGAGACTTTAGGTTGGTTCTTCTTCTGTTGGGCAATTCTTCTTCACAATGTAAATGGAGAGGCGACACTGCACCCAGCAATTCATGTACGGTACTGCAGCAAAAATGAAGCAGAAAGCGGCAGCAGGCCTGATTTTATCATGAATTCACAACATTAAACAACACGTCGATGCAAATTTTTGTAGTCAACATTATCAATCATTTTTGTATTATTGAATATGTTACACACATTGTGATTCACGCAAATCTCGAGACGGCCTGTATATTTAATTATTTCTTTTAATTTTGCATCCTCTGGCAAGAATCTGAAACTCTGCCTATGAGGAGCACCATAACATAACGACAGGCAGCACCAACCAAACGTGTCACGCAGCACGTGAACAAAACATGTTATATAGGAAGCTATAGAAATTAGTCGAAGTCCATTTTGTGTCATCATCACGGTATATAATAAAAGTGGACTCTCAACACAAACTTGAATAAAAACTTAAAACCTGTCCCCAGGCATGGGGTTGAGATTGTTATTAATAATGTTAATAATTAAAACAGCCACATCAATCACTTTCAAACATACTATGCTTTGTGATGTTAACTGAGAAGGATTAAGGATATGTACTGATCTAATCTGTATCTCTCTTTGCTTGTTCTGGTGCCATCTTCTTTTCAAGTTTTTTTTCACATTTGGACCTTAATACCAACATTTCTCTAAAATGATGCTGACCTATGCCTCCTTTTACAATTTACCTGTAATCAGCAAATCTTTAATAATATCTTAGCAGATCCTTATCCACATAACTCATTTCCCTCTTTCTTTGTTTGACATTATCAAAGACAGTTACATTAATGTGTTTGGTAGTTTTTTGGGATAATGTTCCAAATTGAAGATGAAGCAGCACATTTCAGTAACACTCAGCCCAAACTAAGCACAAACTCATTAGCACTTGTTCCGTGTTAGCTAGTGACAAAACCTTCAATGAGACATTTTTGTTGTTTAACATAATAGCCTAATTTATTCTTATGCCATACTACTGGTTCATATAAATGGAAAAGTTACTTTTCTGTTTGATACGTTTGCAGAAAATAGATGGTATTAAATGGCATTGACAATAGTTTATTATCACTTTAAGTGCATATTTATAATTAAAATGATGTTTTTTTTTTTTTTTTTGCAGATTATTAAATTATCAAGATCCAACATATATTTAATAAATTAATCAACAATGAAGGAAAAAAGATTCCGTCTGTTATCTTAGTCCAAATATCTATTTTGCTATGAGGAAACATCTGTTAACATTACTGGGTTTTGCAGATTTTTGGATTTTTAACACATATTAAAGAGGTTGGTGATCTGCAAAGCCTGATATGCAGAAAGGTTAATAGGTAGATCAATATCACCATGAAAATCAGCACAGGGCCACCAAGAGGATTAGAAAATACAATAATCCATTCATGCTTTGCTGTCAAAATGTCCAGTAACTCCAGCTGTCATCCATGCAGTGGGACTGGGAGAAGTGCATGACCTCGCCTGACTTTGCATTCAGTGTTCTTGCTGTTTGAGAAAAGCAAGTGCTCAGGGTGTATGTGGGAGCAGCATGTAACAGTGTGTGTGCTTGTGCACTGACATGTCTTGACAGGCCAATCGATGGAGAGGAAATGCAGCCTGATGTTGGTTTGCTTCACCTGCTGTGGTGAAAAAGAGCAAACCAGGGTCAACTCGTCAGATGACATAAGACTGCTTACAAAGTTTACTTTAGGGGCCTGTACTATACAATGCTGGATATATATATATATATATATATATATATATATATATAGATAGATAGATAGATATCTGGGATATCTCTATATTAGCTTCACCTAACCTAACATACTCTGTCACATGAGCACCTGTACTATGAAACACGTTCAGCCTGACTACGTGCACGCTCCAGCGACAGGGGTGGAAATTATAGCATCTAACCAACCACAAACATAGAAAAATCCAGTAGACTTACGTCACAATTGAGGAATAATTCTGAAGAATTTAAATCTATGGTTCAGATCAAAAACAACACTGTTTGGGCAGCATAAACAGGAAGGAAGGAATGCAGGAATTGCTTAAATTTAATGCTTGTAACAGTTGTTGTCAACCCTCCCACTGGAGAAGATCACCTTTGTGTGGAAGGGTAGACAAGATGTTTTTGAGAGTGTCTGGGGGTTTATAATAATGTATACTTTATTCATCACCGTAGTGAAATTCTTCTCTGCATTTTACCCATTTTCCCCGAGGGGTAGCAGTGGGCTGCCAGTTGCAGGTGCACCGGGGAGCAGCTGGATAAGGGCCCAGGAGAGATTTAAACAGGTGACCCTCCGATTACAAGCCTGCTTCCTTAACCAGCATCGTAGTATAGGACACACGGAATATATCCCAGAAGTCAGGGTGATAAGAGGAAATCTAGCTTCGTTCAATTTTAGTAAAAATGCACACCACGACTACCAGAAGAACATAATCCTCACAAAATGCTTCTGTTGTCCACCTGTTATTCACTTTGTATAAATATTTTTTCATCACCCTGTACACCAACAATTGGAGTGTTAACAAGAGAAGATTTAAAACAACATAAGAGCAAAAGGAGATTTGTGCCAAAATCTACCCACTGAAACATTTGTTCTGACAACATGACGATCAATTAGAAAAGCAACTGAGGAACATTGAAAAATAAAAACTGCAGAGGAGAGAAAGTATGTTTCCTTCTAACTTCAAACTGAGCACATCTGTGTTTGTATTTTCACTGCTTGAGCTGTGAAACAACATAATAAGTTGGCCAATGGTTTTGTCAGGCACAGATGACAAATGAAAATCCTTAATTGTGTTGATCACTGTAGCTTATGTTTGTTCACAGCTGATGCTAGAACTAATTTGGAATTTGAAAGCGGGTCATCGGGATAATAAACCTGCAGACGCTGGGATTGTCGGGTATTACGTGAGTTTTGTGGTGGTTTTATTGTTGTTTTTTTTAAACTTTGCAAAGGGAAAACATAAAATGTGTAAAAAACAGGGTAAGCTAATTATGCCGCCACAAAAACAAAAAAAAAAGGTCTACTGATTTAAGTTCATAAAAAGCCATCACCAACCAAACGTGTCACGCAGCACGTGAACATTGCGGGCTCCGCAATGGCATTTGTTGGCTTTTTTTGGGTTTGGTGGAGGGATCAAGTGGGTTTAGATAGGGTTAAGGTTATGGTTTGGGGTTAGGGTAAGGGTAACAAACAACACTTAATGACAGCCTTCATGACACCTTATTCATGCTAATGACAGTCATAATAAAGACAGCGTAATGTCAGCCTTTTTGTATAAAACTTCAAGTAAAGTGTTACCAATTTTCCTACGTGGTGTTTGTGATGTTGTAGTATTTGACTGGTCTTGGTCTTGAGATCACATTTTGAAGGTCTTGGTCTTGTCTCTGACTAATTTTTACTCGGTCATGTCTCGGTCTTGGACTGGATGGAATTGGGACTTTCTGCCAAGACCAGTTGAGACCAGCACTGATCTGCGATCAACTCAACTTCAATAATGTGATAATATTTTGACTTAACTATTTTCCTTTCTGCTTCCTACCCGCAAAAACTCAGGCATCAGTCCATCTTTTTTCTAGTGAAGATTTGACATTTTTGCACATTGTGCTTTGAAAGTTGCAGGCACCTTTTTTTTTCTATGTCAAATGTAAGAGAGAATGTTCTTACACTGTTCAACTTCACTGTTCAGTCTCGGCTCGTTTTGGTCTTTATTCGGTCTTGACTTGGTCTCGACTCCCAAAAGTCTCAGTCTTGTTCTGTCTTGGTGCATTCTGGTCTTGTATTGTGTGGTCTTGAGTACAACACAGGAAGTTTGCATGTTATTCCCATGCTTGCATAGATTGTCTCTTGGTAATCCAGCTTCTACTCTCAGTCCAACTTGCTAAATTGCTAGGCGCTGTATATCTCTCTATGTCTTTGACCTGCAACTGACCCACTTCCTGTCCAGAATCTAGCTACTCTGTCTTGCGGCTGATGTGCTGCAACTCTACAAGAATGACCTTGTCAAGAAAATGAATAAAATAATGAATTTCCTCCCTGACAGAAGTCCGTATCACAAATAATGTTGGCACATCTCGGTATATTGGTCAAATGAGGCAGCAAGTTTGGTATGGTTCCCTGACCCTTGGCCTGTATGTTTCATGATCCACTATACTGTATCATTGTTCTTGTTCTCTTTTTAATTTTCTGTCCTATTGTGTTTTCAAAGACACGTTTTCTCTCTCTGTAATTGCTCCTCCTGCTCATACTGGCCATGACGGCAAACTGTTTTACTTGTTGTTACTGTTGTTTGATTGATTTTAATTTTTATGTTGTTGACATTAACCTACCGAGGGGACTAAAGATGGAAATTAGCCGTTGGCTATAATCTTGCATTTTTACGTGTATATGGTAATTAATATGTATTGTCCCAGTTTTAAATAAAATAAACTCAAACTCAAGAGGACAGATTGAGATCCTTTGGCAAAGTCGAAAATGTGATGTCTAAATGTGCAAATCTGTACCTCCCGCTGTTTCTTTGGTCCACATCTATGAAAAGAGGGTAACAGAAGGAAAACTGGTGAACCAGCTAGGTGGTCATGTGTTGAGAAATGATTATTGAAATGAGCAAAGGTCTGCCTGAGTGGACTGTCCCATCAGAAAAGATGCTTTAAAAGAAAATATGAGGAAAGTACAATATTGACTCGATAGAAAAGTGTCTGAAATCAGGGTGAGCTGTATTTGGATTAGAACAGTCACAAACTGTGACCTTAGCTGACCAGGCAACAACATTAAAACAAAGATAGCAAAGGTAGAGCTATGTGGAAAATTCTGCTGGCAAACTATGTCAATGCCATGAATGGTAAATTAACAAATACCTGTGACCCATGGGTTTGTTTCTAAACATGTATGTCTCTTTGTTGAAACACTAAACGTTTAAGTCAGTGGCTTTTTTCTGCAGTTTAATGCGACCTCACAGAAAGCAAAGATAAATCAAAAATGTTTTGAGATGTTAAACCAGCCTCTGAATCAGTTATAGAAGAGGTTGCTGGAGCTAATCCCACTCAAGGCACTTGTCTGAGAGCACTTTGGACTGGATACCCACCTATTACAGCAGTGGTTCTCAACCTTTTCAGCACGCAACCCAAAAATATTGATGCCAGAGACCCAGGACCCCCACTGTACCTGAAAGTGGTTGAACACAGACATGAACATTGGAACATGTGGAGACAGGGCCATCTATAAGGGGGAATAAAGGGGAGAGATTTTTGGGTCCCATCCATAAAGTCAGCAAAATGATGGTCCATTGTTCTATGAATCTGTGATAACCACATTTATTTATTTATATGAATAATATCTACTGGAGGGTTATTATTAATTGTTCCATAGTATATAGTCATCTTATAGATGTCAATCTTTGTTTTAATCAGAAACAAAATTAGTTAAAAGTGACAGAAAATGGTGGAAAAGGTGGAAAAATGGGAATTTTGTAAAACCACATAAATTGGTTAAAAGTTGGTAAAAAAAAAAAAAGGGTTCAAAGTGTTAATATTGGAACAAATAGTAAAAACAATTAGTTTAAACCGACAAATAATGGCCATGAAAAATCATGAATGTGGTTAAATGGCAATAAATGAGCATGAAATACAGTGAAAAGAGGTTAAAGTGACAATAATGGGTCAAATTATGTGACATTAGGTGGAAAAAGTGGTGGAATGATTTCTAAATGCTGAAAATGTCTAAAAAGTGGAAAAATTTACCCAAACAAGCATTGAAATTTGATGGAGAAGTGGTAGAAATGGGAGTAATGTTGCAAAAAGGTATTAAAAGGAGCAATAAAAAGTGTTGAAAATAGGTCAAAATATGGTAAATTTAGTGTAGAAGCAGAAAAATGGTAAAAAAGAAGCAAAAATGGGCTGAAACTGTAAAAAAATATTCATAGTTTCCTGAAGGCATCTGGCTACCCCACTCCCAGTTTCTTGCGACCACAAAGGGGGTTCTGAACCCAAGGTTGAAAACACCTGTATTACAGGGTGACCAATGAAATTTGAACCCACAAACTCCAGAGAAGCACCTTAGTGATCCAACCCATTGAATAGCTCAAAGTCAACATATTTTGTGATAAGGAAATAGTAGGATGTAATATATATATATATATATATATATATTTTTTTTTTTTGCAGGATATTTTCCTGGGATGAAACAATTTTCTGCAGAAAGGAATACATTGTAATATCATGTAAGTGACACAAACCTTTGGTTGTAAACAATTCTTTATCAAAACGCAGCACATTTCTATACATCGCTTCAGCACTTAAAAACAAAAATAATGCGAGAAGCTGCATCGCTTGCAGGAATCCACGGGTGACAAAGAAAAGACATGAGTCGAGCTTCTTACAAGGAGGGGGCATTTTTATTTATAACACATGGTGCTGACAGGGAATCTCCAGCTCAGCGTCTATAATACAATGTTGATCTGCAAGGCTGCGTATGTACTGTACAGTAAATTGGAAACCAAGATTGCAGTGGCACTATGAACACACGGTTGAAACAACAGACGTTCTCCTTTCATTTGGTTTTTTTTTTTGTCCAAAGTTTTTTTTTTTACGATTTTATAGAAAACGGTACAAACATCAATACAAAATATTTGTGCTGTTGACAATTTACAAAAAAACTTCTTTATTCTGTGCAATCTTTTTTTTTCAGCTCCCCCTCCTGTTTCTTTTAAAACTATGCAAGTATGGTACACCATTAACACCCTCTTGGATTACAGTCTCCTTCATGCGGACTGTAGCACTCTGAAATGATCTATGATTACTTTTAATCGACCTCATTAGTCCCAATATAAAAAAGACACATGCAAAAAGCTCCAATTGTACAGATAACTTGTAACTTGGTCTGTTTAGCTTCAAGCAAATCCTACATATGTACACTTGGACTTAGCAGTAATAGGACAACACAGGTGTGACACTGCTGCCTGTGTTTGTGAACAGGACCACAGGGGGAACCTTTCTGCTTGCCACAAGACAGGGTTGAACTACAGCAGTGCAACAATTCCTCTTTTTATTTGCTAATTCTCCCTTTTATACTTCAGCAAAGGGAACGTCAATAGGACGATTGGACGTTGTGTAGAAAAACACAATAAATCTGCACCAAGTTTTTCTCGCAAATTGCATTTAAACGAGGGTCAAGTTTGATCGATTCCTCCGATGGTTTGCTGACGTGTAATCATGAGTCATTGATAACAATCACTTATCAGAAGGGCGATGCATCGTGTATAAATGTCTGACATGGTTATAAAGGTCAGTTTTGTTTGTGTGTGTGTGTGTGTATTAAGACTGCACGATTTTAGCTCAAAAGAAAATCCCGATTTTTTAATTTTTCCTGAATTCATTGATTGCAAGTATTCCCTTTTAGTTGGAAAAGTGAAGACACATTTCCTTATTAGGAATAAAGTGCAACTGCAAAGCTTTAACAAAGATTGTTACATCCCCTGTGGGTTTGTTGAAATAACAACCTGCCCAACCAAAAATGAATCCCTCAGCATTTTTAAAAAGAAAACCTTGAATTAAAAAAAAAAACCTCTCACAAAATTCACATTTAAAAAAGAAGAGTTGTAGGGGGGTCTATCATATTAAATGTGTTTGAGACTTGTTTTTCAACAGTTTGTAAAGGGAGAAAGGCTCTTGCCGTGATTACACTTGATTAAACAGGAAAATCAATTTTTAGATTTCTGAATTTTTAAAAATCCCCCCCCCCAATAAATAATTTGAATCGATTAAAGGTAGGGATGTAACGATTCACTCAACTCCCAATACGATTCGATTCACGATACTGGGTTCACGATACGATTCTCTCACAATTTATTTTACAAAATGGGACTGTAGAAAAATGATGACTGAAAAATATTCCTTTATTTTTTTGGGGAAAAAACTATACTGTTTTCTTTTTATTTTTCATTGTCAAAAGGATCCCTTGATAAACTATTCAAAACAATGCAATTTAACTAAAAAAAAATCTTGAATGAAATAAATAAAGGAATAATACAAATGAAGAAGAAGCCTATTAATTTAAATTCTGGTTCTATAGTAAACAATGCAAAACTGCATAATAGTTTATTTTCTTTTTAAAAGTGCAACTGAAAATGTATTTTGTGCCTTAACAATTGGACTCAAAAAAAAAAAAAGAAAGTCCTTTCACTGTATTTACATCAGATATTTGTTTGGACCAGCAGAGGGCGCTGGTAACCCAATGGTCGGTTGGCATGCAGATATCTTGCAGTGAAGAAGAGATGCTATGCTAGCAGACAGAGCTAATAGAAAAACATGACTTTTACAGATATTCACGTAATATTACAGATATTTTTTCGGTGCTAAAGGGGTAAGGAATCATTTATGAACATGTTTAAAAGTAGAAGGCGGCCAGAAAGAAAGTATTAGCAGATTCCGCCTGCCGCCAACACTGGTAAAAAAAAAGTACTGCGGTTCAATTTTTACAGTATCGATGTGAATCGTGATACCTATGAATCGATTTTTAACTGCCTTACAATTAATAGTTACATCCCTAATTAAAGGTATAGAGGAGGATTTTCCCCAAGTTTAGAAAAGAAAGGCCCTCTCCACTGTTTGAAAAAAATCCACATGCGCAACACTCTACCTTACCCCCAGAGGGAACGCCTAATAAACGAGTGCGAGGGAGCGTGCACAAGCCCAGTTTTCCTCATGCACAGCTCTGTTTACAAGCTCATACAAGCTTACTTACCCGGTGAGAATCGCGAGCTTCAATAAATGGCTGAAACCGTAGCTCAAGAGACATAAACACTTGTAAAGGTGCGTTCACACCGAACGCGACTGTAGCGACTGCAGTCACTTCCATCGCCCGTGATGAGTCGCTTGAGCATAGCGGCGCTTTTTGGTCACTCTATCACTTCATCGCTCCAGTGACTTGATGACCAATTAACATTGTGTGTGTGTGCCTGCCGCTGACAGTGGAGAGAGAAGGTTGATCACTTCTTCTTCGGCTGTATCATAGACAGCGCCGCTTTTTACGGTTTAAATGATCAACTTACGGGGTTACTAAAGAATGTAGGCTTATTCAAGAAGTTAACCGCTTTAATTTTGCCCTGGTAAAATCAAGAGGTCCTGGCTGCAGACCTCCGCTGCAGCCGTCTCACTGTAGCGGGAGGGAGGGGCTGCTGCCTCGCCTCTCCAGACAGTGACGGTCCAGTCGCGTTTGGCACTTTTAGTGAGCGGGCGCAGCAAAAACTAGCTGGGGACGAGCACGTACGAGGCCTTACGTCAGAATGATTGACAATTAGGAGGATCAATAGTAGATGATTCACCCGGAGTTGTAAGCCAAAATAACATCCGCCACAATACCTATAATCGTGCAGCCTTTGTGTGTGTGTGTGTGTGTGTGTGTGTGTGGGTGTTTGGGCCACAGTGTGGTCCGAATGCTTGATGGTATGAGTATGAGTGTTTTATAAAACACATCTTTACTCTGTAAAGAGCGGCTGGCCCATCAGCATGTTGCAGCGTTGTATTAGAACAATGCTGAGTGGACTCATATAATACAGAACATTCACATATATATACAGTAAGGCCTAAAAGATTGAGTGTGTAATAGTAGTAGTAGTAGTAGTAGTAGTAGTAGTGTGGACTGTACAAGCTGGATTTTTTTAATCAAGAAACAGCGACACAGGTACAGTATGGCTGTCAGCTCACACAGAATCACACAGATTCTCCTCAATGCACATGGCTTTGTGTGAAATATAATCGAGTGAGTTTATCTCTGAAACCGAAGGGAAAGGAAATTAAGCCAAAAAAGGGACAAGTCGCATCAACAAATGTACAAAAAAAATAAATAAAAAAGTGCTGTGTGTTTACAACACTGATAAGTCAAATAGCAGAGTGTAACAGCTGTGTTTATTTTGGGATGCTATTGTGTGGGCTGAGGGGCAGTCGGACAGATAAGAGCTCATCCAGCCGTGATATGTGGCTGACAGAAACTCCTTTTAGCATATGCCTTGTCCAGAATGCAAAACCTTTCAGACTCATGACTACAGCATTTACTAAGGCCATACTTAAGAAAATTGTTGAGATTGTTTGTGAATGGTTTTTTTTTTTTTTATCGATTTTTGTGAGTAGAAACAAAACACTGATATAGGGAGAACACTATTTCTATGAATATTATATCACTAATCACTTCACCAAACAGTACACCATAGGTTGCCTAATGAAACTACAGGTAATATGTTAAGGTTTTATTTATTCAGACAACCTTTTTGTCAGGAAATTCATTTGGAAATTGACTTTGATCTCCTGACATGTTTCGACTGCCAACTGTCAGTCTTCCTCAGAGGGGTCTGCTGATCACTTCGATGTCTTCTTTCTTGGTTATAGGCCTGTTGCAACCAACTTCAATAGATGCATATCGCCACCAACAGTACATGTTTTATTATTTTACTTTCAACCCTTTAATGTGTCACACATTCCATTAAAGGATTTGCACTCGCTGTGCTTATATAAACTCAATCGCTTTGATGTCCTTTGATGTGAACATTTTTACTCTCCCACACCTGGGACTCTCTTCTCTTGACAGAACTGTCAAGTCGGCCACGCCCAGAAAAAACTCATGTGGACACATCAAAGCGAGCAGCAGCTGCCTCTAAGGAAGACTGACAGTTGGCAGTTGAAACATGTCAGAAGAACAAAGTAAATTTCCTGAATAAATGAAACCTTAACATATTATAAACAAAAAAAAGACAAAATGAATTTGCTGGAATTATGAAACTACATGAGACAGAATGATGAAAAGTATTGCCAAAGGTATTCGGACACCCTTTATGATATAATCCCTGCTTCCACAAACATTTGTGAAAGAATGTGTAGCTCCTCTGAGCTCATTGGCTTCGGGCATGGTACTGTGAGAGACCTCCATTAGTGCAAGTCCGTTTATTTCTCATTTCGGGTTGTACTAAATCTTCCACTGTTGGATGTTAGTGGTACTTTAACCAACTGGAAGCAATCAGGAACAACAGCAGCACGACCACATAAAAATCACAGCCCAGGGTCAGTGGATGCTTTTGCAAACCTTTACATTTTGTAGAAACTCAATAAATTTGCTGTAGAACAGAGTGTAGGGACCCTCATGCAATGAGCTTCCATCACTGAGCAGCTGCGTCTAAACCATACATCACCAAGTGCAATATAAAGCAGAACATGTAGTGGTATAAAGCAGTGGTTCTCAACCTTTTCAGCCCGCAAACTCCAAAATAAAGGTGCCAGATACCAGGGACCTCCACTGTACCTGACGGTGGTTGAACATTGACGTGAACATTGAAGAACAGTCATGTGGAGACAGGGCCATCTATGGGGGGATAAATGGGAGAGATTTTTGGGGCCCATCCATGAAGTGCATCTGCAACATTAGGTGTGAAAAGTGGTGAAAATGGTTAATAACTTCTAAAAATGTCTTGAAAATAGAAAAAAATGTGGAAAAAATGAATTAAAAGGAGCAAAAATTTGGCAAGAAAAAGTGATGAAAATCGGTTCAAATATGGCAAGTTTAGTGTAGTTACAGAAAATGTGGTGAAATTGTTCATAAAATATTCTCGAAGGCATCTGGCGACCCCCTCCCAGTGTCTCGCAATCCCAAATGGGGTCTTGACTCCAAGGTTGCGAACCCTTTGAGGAGACTCTGCATTTGACAAATGATGGGTGGAGCAGTTTATGAGGGATGAAAGGAAATGCTGATTATTCAATTTAGGAAGATATTTTGGACAATTTCATACTCAAACTGTTTAATAATTTGTCCCACTCGCCTTTCACCTCACAGAAGATTTTTGGACAATTTTATACTCAAACCCTAATGGAATAACTTGTCCCACTTGTCCCATACCTCACAAATGTATTCAGAAATGTCATGTTTAAGTGGTTCGAGCAACATTTTTGCCATGTAGTGCAACTCAACACCATGCACCAGGATTCTGGATTAGCAACTTCTTGCTTTCAAAATTCAAAAGATAATGACCAATTTGGTTGGTGTGATGGTAAATAAAGTTATCCAAGCTTGAATAGCATACGTATTACTTAAATGAATAGTTTTACAGTGCATAGGAATGTTTTTTGTAGTGTACTTGCCTTGTCGTGATGAATTAGTGAAACTGTATTCCAGATGTTTTTTGTTTTTTTTTTTAATAAAATTAAAAGTTTTGTGGCCTTAAAACTTCATTTTAGTTTACACACACTTTACATATAGTTTACAATCACTTTAAAAATAAGGAGACAAAATGCTACCCTGTTACCCAAATCACTACACAGAAAGGATTAATGTCTTCTTCATAGGGAGATGTACATTTTCTTGTATTTTTCCACTTTTTCCCAGCTAGGTTCTCATTAGGTAAAAGTGAGCGTTCGTTCTTCTAATAGTTAGCACTGTGGATGGGAACAGTTGCAGATGAGGAACAGCAGGGAGAAAAGGAGTACGAGCGGTGAATCCTTTTGATCACACCTTCAAAGGAAACGTAGAAACTGAGATTTCCTCCAAGCGCTCATGTTCATAATTAAATGAAGGTCTGGTCAGTGCACGTTGAATTTGAACTATTCATCACTGAGAAGTGCTTCAATGGGCACTCGGAAAGATAAGGAATGATTAAACGTTTCTATCACTCACCCGCATCTTCACGGTCCCTCTGCAAAAATGTTTTGCATATTTAAATAATTTAATACACAGACTAAAGCTTTTTTTTTCTCCTCTTGTTCCCTCTGCTTGGTTTTTGGAAGCCTGAAATATGATTACAAAAGCCCATGGGTAGAGCAGCTTTTTCAATCACTCACAACAAAATTGTCTTCAGAAGCGTCTGTTGCTGTAGAAAGCAGTTCTACAGAAGCTTTAGTTTCCCTTTTTTTTTTTTTTTTGCTGCTTTGATAAAGTGCAAAGCTTCGTACTGACTTTCCCTTTTCTTCCACTTGTTTTTAATACTTCTTGAACTTGAAGCCAACATTTTTTAGAAGAAGAAAATGTTCCAATGAATGAAACGCTGCCTGAAGAGAAGCAGATTGGGAAGGCGAAAAGTCATGGTTTCCATGACAGGGACCAACACTAAAGAATTGGTTTGCGAAACAGTGAATCGACACTAGACACAAACATTAAAAGAGGTTGGATACACTGCATGATCAGAGTTTGTGTTCTACTTACCCAAAAGGCCTTAGAGCAGGGGTGTCAAACTCATTTTAGTTCAGAGGGTCAAATATGGAGTTCATCGTAAGTGAGTCACAGATTTGAAGTGGGAAAATGAGTAATTTAATCATTATTGTGCCATAGTTTACACTTCCACCTATAAATAAATTATAAAATATGTACAGCAGGGTTGGCGTCAATTATAATTGCAATCACATAATAGACAATTCATTACAAAAAAAAAAACTGTTGCTGTCACAATCATAATTCAATTGTAATTGAGTTTAGACAATTGACTTTGTAATTGCCATGAAAATTCTATAAAAAAATTAAATTATAATTTAACACTAAACTGGCAAACAATGTTACAATTCTACAGTATGTACAGTTCTACACATACAGTATGTGGTTAACATATCAAGTTTTCCCACATTTTACCTTAAAAACATATATAAATTGAGGGCTATAAAAACACAAAAAAGGCTTGAATGCCCACAGCAAAAATGTTAAAACCTATATTTTTATTGATTAGGAAGCCTAACAAGGTAACCAATAGATAAGTAAGAAATTAGATGATAGATAATAGTTTTTAGTGTATTTTACAGCTGCTTTAGGACCTGTTATCATAAAAGATGCTAACAGACAGCTAACACAAGTGGAGGGTTCACTTTTATTTGCTTATTTATTTCAAGCTCAGTAATTGTGACTAATTGTAGTTTAATATTGAGAATTTAATTGTAATTGACATTTTGAGGATAAAAATAATTCTAATTGGAAAAAATGCTGGTCAATGTAATCGTAATTAAAAATGGGTAATTGAAAACATAATTGTAATTGACCCCAACCCTGATCTACAACACTGATAAAATCAAAGCAATACTTGACCGATGTGAGTCCCCATAGGATCCTCAATTTCAATTTGTTTGATTTTGTGGCCAATTTTTAGATAATTTGAGGAAGTTTAATGGAATAATTTGAAGAAAACTGCAGAATTTTGGAAAGTCCTTTTAACAATTTGACTGCCATCATGTGATCCCTGCTAATAATACGGCGTTTCATTGAATTTGCGTATGATTTCTGAGATATCTAGCTCAGATATCGACACCTGAATTCGTTGGTACACGATGATTCATGGTTTCTCAGATTTTTTTCTACTTTCTGATGCGAGCCAAATTGGATGGTCTAAAGGGCCGGATTTGGCCCCCGGGCTTTGAGTTTGACACGTTTGCCTAAGGCAATGGGATAAATCATGCAAAACACAAATCATCAATCAAAGGCCATCTCCTTTTAAATAATTCTCACACACGTTGCAACATTACAAAAGGTGACACGGGACTTTGGAAACTTATCAAAGTCTGAGCACAAGGACAAAAAGCTCAAAACAAACACAGCTGCTGTTTTAGCCACAAAAAACAAGGACGCACGATGCATTGTTAATCTGTGTATCATTCGTTCTTTTGGACAATCCGTCTTAAAACCAAATCAAAATAGCAAATAAACAGTGTGGTTATTTTTGTTTTACTGACTTAAAACCAAAACTGAAAGACAAAAATGTCAAAAACCAGATAAGCAGTGTTTTTCCATTTTAAAATAATAATGATAATAATGGTGATAAAGTTCTGTTTGTGAAATATTTGGATATTTACAGGGAAATTAGACTGAAACCTTAAGTATGTCACATTCTGTCAGAGCACACAGAACTGAAGTCCACTGCATCTCGCTTCCCTAAATGAGAGATGGGCAACTTCTATCAGGGCCACATTATCAACATGTAAATGAAATACTATTTTGTTTTGGGGGCCGCACAAAGTTAGACCGAGGGCTGCATGTGGTCCCCGGGCCATCAGTTGCCTATGTCTGCCTTAGATGTTAGAACTTCTACATTTTTGACATTTTTGCAAAAACAATTACACAGATATTTAAGGGTAATAAAAATATTTATTTTGCACGTTATAATACCGTGAGCCACCAACGGCAGCCGTCAACACACACGGAAGTTGTTCACAAGAAACAAGGATCACCAGTAGATTCATTACACCACCTCTGGTTCCTTTAACCACATATGTGCATGCTTTTCGTAACATCCATTTTTTTGTTTTGATTTATTTATGTATTGTTAATGTTTCAATTCACCAGTTCATCAGTAATGTGACTTATGTGTAAAAGTCCACCCCCATCCAGGGTTGAACTGGCCATCTGGCATACCGGGCATCGGTGGGCCATCGACCCAAAGTGGGCCGGTCTGGTCCACTATGTGTTTTTTTGGGGGGTGGCTCAAAAACCTGGCAAGAAAAGAGTGAAAAGTGACTAAAATGGGCCAAAAGCAGTCAAGAGTGGCCAAAAAATGGGCAAATAAAGAGGAACCAGGTGGGATGTAATGTAAAAGGGTAGCTTAAATGGGCAAAATGTAGCAAACAATAGTGAAAAAAGGAAAAATGTGACAAACAATAGTGCAAAAGGGATAAAATGTGGAACAAAAAGAGGCTAAATGTAAGGAAAAAAGTAAACAAGTGGTATTCATTGGTCAAAAGTTAGGTTATTGGGATAAAAAGTGGCCAAAAAAATTTAAGAATTAACAAAAATTGGATAAAAGTGTCAAAAAAAAGGGAAAAAAAATAATGTTAATTGCCAAACGATAGCTGAAGTCTGAAAAAAGTTTTGAAAAGGGGAAAAAATGGGACAAAGAAAGTTGGAAAATGGCCAAAGGCAAAACTTAAGGTTTTCTGGGGGAATAATAATTTAAATTAAGAATCACTGAATTAACAGCTTTTACGCTGTGTCGCTGATAATGTAGTGGGCTGGTCTGGATAGAAAATGCCAGGGCTGAATTTTGGTCACAGTCAACCCCTGCCCCCATCTCTGGGTCCCCTCTGTGTGGTGAGCTTAAAACATGAAGCTCTCATCCTAGTTTCCCTGTAAATATCAAAATATCACACAAACAACAAAATAAAAATTTAAAACAGAAAAATGCTGCTTATCATGTTTTTTGATTTGTCTTTATTTCTGTTTTGGTTTTAAGTCAGTAAAAGTAAATAACCGCACCGTTTATTTGTTATTTTGATTTGGTTTTAAAACGGAATAACCAAAGAACGGACAGTACACGGATTATTCTTCTCTAAGACTGTGATTTCAATAATCAGCATAGATATGCCTGCTTAGAAAAGTGAAGAATTTGTCCAAAGACACACTTTATGTACAATACTTCTCCACAAAATCCCATTTGCAAGCCTGTTGCTGCTCCTCTGAAACTAGCGTAACATCTCCCGCTTCTACTGTAGCATCTTAAGGATGGGTAAGGATGATGAGGGCGGAGTTAAAGGGTCAGGGGTCAGATGGGGGTTGGGGGTAGGGTGGGTGTTTGGGGGGACGTTTAGGCCCAGAGAATGGCAACCAATCCTGAGTTAGCAGGAGTCTGCCGAAATACGCACCACTGAAGGCACTTTTTAAACAACAGTGCTTCTGTTCTAAGTAATTCAAGTTCAAAAAACAATAAACCTAAAAGTTGTCCATGAAGGAAGGACTTTCATACCTATGCTCAACATAAGCTTCCTCAGAGAGGCAGGCAGGGGGGTTGACTTTAGAGAACAAAAAAAAAGCTACTCACACTCAAGTAGAAACAGAATCAGATGAATGCAACGAATATTACATCTACAACAGCAACACAACGTGTAAGAATGCACGCTGTGAGGAGCCCAGCAGCTTCCCTTTCAGTCTTAGGCTTAGAGCAGGAGACGGTTGAGAAGCGTAACCCCCCCCAAACTGACTCATCGGGCTTGTCCTCTGTGGTGGGTAATTGGATTGGTTTGGTTGGTCAGTCAGTCGGAGTGAGCATGTCTCAGGACTGGGCATAGCATGGCAGGCCAGCTGACGGAGGGCGAGGGAGTGTGTGTGTGTGTGTGTGTGTGTGTGTGTGTGTGTGTGTGTGTGTGAGTGTGTGTTCGTGTGTGTGTGTGTGTGTGTGTGTGTGTGTGTGTGCGCCTGGGCTAATTTTAATCCTCGTAGCCTCCTCCGTACATGTCGGCCAGCTTCTTAAAGCGGGGGCCCCAGTCATTGAGGTAGTCATAGTCCTGGTCCCCCGTGCTGGAGGAGTTGAGGGAGCTCACGGAGCCGGCGGTGGAGCCGCTGCCCTCGTAGTCGAACACTAGCAGAGAGTCGTACGGAGGAGCTGTGGGGTCGTTGTCTGCTGCTCGCAAACCCTGCATGGAAAACACAGAGCAGAAACATATATTCACACTTTCAAGAATATTCTATTCCCATTATTATTGATACAGTAGGTGGAAATGTATTGCAACCCTTATCTTTTTGGGAAAAAATGCACAATCCGGATCCAATCTGGTAACCCTGCAATAGCCAGATTGATGTGTAGCCCCTCCCCTCCGGATATCCCGCCCTAAATCACAACACTGCCTCATGATTGATTCTAACCGTTTCGGTTTGGATTTTGTGTTTGTGAACACCAGGATAATCCATCTTGCAGGCAAGATTAACTATTCAAGGCAGGGTTGCAAACCCATGTCCTGACGTTTACCAAAACATTTTAGAGAGAAAAATTACTTTTTTTTTTTTTTTTACAGTTTTAACATGCAGTATAGAAATGGAACTGATTTTTTAAAGTTTCTTTCCTGCAAAATGCATGTTGTTTTTATGTAAATAATTAAAATTTATCAAGTTTAATCTGTGCTTGCAGATAGAAAACCTCAGTAGCTTTTAAACTCGACTTCATGCTTCTTCTTTTTTCACAATGGCGCTAATTTAAATGATAGCTATCTTTGTTGTAGCACCGTCTTATCTCTATGTTCTGCATTGTAAGCTTTGCCTATATGCTGTATGTGAATCCTTTCATGGTCAAAAATTTTAACAAAGAAAAAAAGCTGATAATATCATGCATTAGACCTTCCGTTTTAAAAAGTTATCTTGGAAACCCTGCATTGCTGATTTTGCATAGTGTCTGTTATAGCAGGGTATTTTTTTGTAGGGACAAATGAAATAGCAGAATGAATCACTATTATGGGACTCCTCCAGACTAATTCTTCGGGAGAAGCTCAGTTGCTTTAGATTTTGAGCTCTGTGTGCCTGAATACATTGCATCTTATCATATGTTATATATAAAATAACGCAGAAATGAGCAGTTTTCCTCATTGTGAGACTGAATCCTGATCCTCATTGGTCACGTTTACATGACAGATTTAATCCCATTTAATTCAGAATAAAAATCAAATCCTTTTTAAACTGACCTTGTAAACATTTAACTGCAAATGAAAATGTAATTCCGAATTAAGCTGAAATCCGAATTAGGTGGCTGGTTTATTCAGAATTTAATTCTGAATTAAACAATTTGTCTATCTTGTCAGCGTTTAGATCCGCTTTAAATTAATTACGGTTGTTCTGTGCATGCTCGGACAGGGTAAACCCATAGACCTATAGCGGAATTGAATAAAGCCGAATAAACCTGTTTTCCATGTAAACCTCAATTCGGAATTACTATTTAAACACGAGGCAGAATACGTTAATTCCGAATCATTTTAAAAAAAATTTAAAAAAACATTATGTAACCATGGCCATTCTTGTGAGTAAAGCCTCATAAATGATGTATTGTAGATTTAACTTTTAAAAGCCTACACTTGAGTCACACAAGGATAAATTAGGCCCATTGACTTCCAGGGATTAGGCAGGTGAAAGGAGGAGTGGACTCCATCGGTTTCAGTGAAAGAACATCCGATAGAAACCTAAAAAGCCTCAACCCCAGTGGGAAGACTGCGTGAAAGAAACACCATGTGTTTGCTGTGTTGGTGTTTAACCAGACTGCTGGAGCGAGATCAGGTGAGTATATATGTGCAAAAGAGAGAGAGAGTACAGAGGAGAGAGAGGATAGAAAGAAAGTCAAGGCTGGATGAATCAAAGCTGAACAGCTGCCAACACCTCTCGAGTGTGAACGTGTTGTCACGAGTCTGTCAATCAGCATTTTCTCGCATCAGTGTGCTAGCGCCAGTGGTTGTGAGTGTGACTGTGTGTCGGCGTGTGTGTGTGTGTGTGCGTGTGAGAAAATAAACCTGACAAAGTGAGAGTGGCTGTAAAGTCAAACAAAACTTGTTGTTCTCACCGCCATGCAGGAGCTTTTCGTATTGAACAGAGTCCAGAAATGAGTAATCACATTAAATGTCAGGTCGATGAGAAGTTAAAGCAGCGGAAGAACCAGATTGATGACTACTGAGCTGCTGTGAATGCACCATGTGTGTTAGGGATGCAACAATACATGATTCAATAAGTACTTCAGTTTTTTGGTCACAAATCAAGGTTCGGTTCTGATTGCTCGAGCCATCAAAGTGTTTTCAGGGTTAAGTGTTTTAAGTACATTTTAAAAAAAACAGCAAGGGATTAAGAAAGAGAGTTACTTTTTTTCATTTTAAACCCTTTTATTTGAATTTGAAGCAAAACAAAATTCAACAAATCTTAATAAAATACATACAAAATAAAATAACACTTACAAATGAAGTGCTTAATCCTGGCAGCCCATATACAAACTAGGGAAATATTACTTCAACAATAAAATAAATATACAAAAAGTAATTACTTTTAATAAATACCCCTACTTCAGTAAACTTAAAACTGGCCATTTATTTTGAAACATGGATCAACCACCGAAAATGGTTGTAAAGTGGAATATGTCTGAACGAAGGCACTGGGCGTGCTTTGTGATTGGTTTATTAACTAACGTGGCAGGGTTTCATAATCCCTGTGTGCAGACTCACAAGCACACAGACAAAAGATAGACATACAATGCACAGAGCATGTACGCCAAGCAGTAAAAACGGCAGTTCACAAGTCAGTAATGAACCGTGATGGATGTCCTGAACAGTTCAATATATAATTGAGAATTGTTGCATGCCTAATGTGTGTGCATGTGTGTTCACTTACCTCATGGATAAAATCCCCAATGTCTCCTGGGTGGGGCACCACAGGTCTGATGGGATATTGTGACTCTGGGATTATAGGACGTTCGTCCACCCTACGCACACCTGGAGGTTTGCTGATGATGTGCTCCAAGGAGTCCGGCTGCTGCAGTTGGCTCAGATCATAGTCCTACAGAACCACATGGGGAACAAAGGTGTGAAGAAGGCCAACATTAACCCTCCTATTATCCTTGAGGCCAATTTGACCCCATTCGATGTTCATCATTCAAAAAATTATAATTGACTTTTCTTTTTTTTTTTTGCTTCATATTTCATGACTTTTCCTAAGCATAAAATCATCATGATGATGTTTTTTCAATATGCTGAACGCATATTACACGTATAGGTGTTCCTCTGGGGTCAATTGGACCCCAATCTGTTTTAGCCATGTAAAACCTGTCTCTGTGTGACCCACGTGTGACCTTATATCCCCACATCTGCAGGTGTAGAGTTGATACAATTGAGTTTATACATGATATGGGGGTAAGGGGGATTTTGGAACAGCTCTTTCACAGTGAAAGCGAAGTAAAGGAGGATGTGTTTGAGACAGAGGACAAAAGGAGATAAAAATAGGCCAATAAATATGTTAATGAGAGGAAAGGTGGGAGAAGGGTCACCAACATCAATCAATATAGTTTATTATGTGAGTCATGAATGTGCACCCTAAATTAGAAAATATTTGGACGAGATCATCACAATAACCAATAGGGTTCATACTCTTGTGGTCATTACTGCTGTCTGTAAATTTGAGAAGATTTGGATGAAAACTATTGAAGATAAATTCATTCTAATTTAAAAGTTTGGCCTGATGGTGGCGCTATAGAACAGGTCAATGTTTCCTTATCAAGAGGTTATTTATGTATTCAACAAATAAACAAAGTGCCTGACACAAAAACTTGGTCAACAATTTTCCGACAATCATTTTCTGGACGCAAAAATTCCTGGGGTCAGAGTGACGCCAAGGATAAAATGTGTTAGTAATATTTGATTACAACAGAACAGTTAAGAAAGCATGTGCATTTTGTGCATCACAGGAGCTTACCTGGTCCTCCTCCCCTCCTCCCTCTTCATCATATTTGAGGATGTTATCTCTGACATCATCTTCAGGGTCAATGAGGAGTTGCTTTGTCTGTCTTTCTTTTTCTCTGCGCTTGATCCACACAACAAACAACAGCACCATACCTGCAAGCGTACACACAGGAAAGTGACCTTTAGGGTATGCTGCAACAGCCTGCAACAACACAACACAAAACAAAACAACACAACTGAATTTCAGGAGATCCTGTTTACTTACTCTCCCAACATTAGATTACAAATTTAGAGGACTGTAGCCAATCAGATGTCAGCTAAAAGTTGCTGCCTGGATGCTGAAATACTAACGCTAACCCAAACTCCAAGTAACATTCCTTGTATTGTTTCATTTGGCAATAAAACTTTTCTGATTCTGATTCTCATTGAACTTTTGACACTTCAGCACCTTGGCAGATCGATGAAGATAGCTAGAAAATTAGTGTTAGCTTAGTGGTTAGTCCGTGAGCAAGTTAGTTAAAAATGTACAAAACAGCCCTTACGAAAAATAACTTTATTCAAGTGTGCTTAGAGTATACATATTTTAAAATCAAAATCAAAAAGTATACTTTCAGTTTACATTTTAATGTGCACTTTAAAGCACATCATTTTATTATAATTGCAGTACATTGAAATTTAGACATAAAAGCACTTCATACTTGAATATACTGCCTAATAATGAAAATAAATAAAGAACAATCAATGAAAATGACTCATATGGAAAGGTGAGGTTGAGAAATCCAAAAAAACATTATATTCCACCCCTTTATAACACTGTTTTATCATTAAAGTAAATTCAGGAGCACATTGCTTAATGCAGAGCAGCACATATCACTATTTAAATATCGGTGGAGGAAAAAAAGCAGTTCCGAGGTCACATTACATTTAATATGTTAAGGTTAAATGTATTCAGACATTTTTTCAGGATATTTAGTTTGATCTCCTGACATATTTTGACTGTCAACTGCCAGTCTTCTTCAGAGGCATCTGTTGATCACTTTGATGTGTCCTTGACATCCGCGTAAAAATTCCAGCAAATTCCTCTTGTCTTCTTTTTGAATAATATGTTAAGGTTTCATTTATTCAGGAAATGCACTTTAATCTCCTGACATGTTTCGATTGTCAGTTGACAGTCAAAACGTATTACATCTTATAGCAAATATTGTCCGCTAATACCAGTGGGCTGATAATATCACCCATCTCAATCTTAAACCAAAGTAATTAAGAATTTATAATTCAGATTTCATACTTTATTTTGGAGTCAGTTCTAGGTGTTATTGCGCAGGATTGGTTTTTAAAACTGCTCATTTGTAGACAGTACATTACAAGACCAAAAACTGATGCGTTTTCACTGGTGCAAGATGCACATGGGGGGAGTAATGGGTATCAGATATGATATCGACACCCACTGCCTCCGCAATCAATGTATTGCTCAACCTCTGCTCTAGACATAATGTAATTAGCCTCCACAACTTTGTCTTTTTATGATCAATTCAATATTTGCACATCTTTCCTTCCTCGAACACATCAACCGTGAAGACAAAATGATCACAAATGACACACGTCTCCCGATAAGAAGCAAAAGGCAGCATGACATGACAAATGATCTTCTTTTCTACTCAATCCTTTTACAAAATTGCATAGTTAACTGAGTTCCCAGTAGCACAACGAGTGGATAACGTGCATGTTTCTCACAATCTATAATCTTTATAAACGATAACCTCCAGAATCAAGCTTAATTTCTTATTCTATGGTTGAAAGACTTGCTTTGTGGTCTTCTTGGTACTTTCTTTTTTACTTTATATTTTACATCAAATTTATCTGCAGGATATTTTTATGTTGTTGCACTTGTATTGAAAAAAAAAACAAAAAACATGAAGGTAATAAATTGCAAAAGTAGGTCACTCTCAAACTTGCAATATGACATCAAAGCCTGTAATTCCAAATTTGCAGGGTTTCGTACGATACCTGAAGAGGATAAGCAGTATATCATTTGTAGGGATGCATGCAAGCAGGAGAAGCAGTACAAATTCATCCAAAGACTTCACCATGCCAACGTTGAAGCGCAGACCAGCAGGGAAAGCCATTCATGCATTATAGAAAATATGTGTTTGGTGATTAACTTTTGTTGCGCTACAGCCAAATTAAAGTTTCATAACCCAGCCCTGGAATGCTTTTTTCTGTGGGAAAGGCTTGAAACTTTAACACCATCCACTTTGACATATCGTATAGCTGTAACGGGGCAGTGGGGGAACTTTTTTAACTCACTGAGCAGTATAATGATGCAGATCAGGATGGAGATGATGGCTCCAGTCCCCAGTCCAGCGGCTGCCACAGCCCCCAGTGTGGTGCAGTCTCCATTTTCATCACAGGGACACACCTTTACCTTGATCAGCGACCGGTTGGACAAGGGTGGGTTCCCCGAGTCTGACACGATTACAGGAACCTCGTACATTCCCGGTTCTAAATAGACCTGGTATCGCAGGCCAAGCCGTCCATAGTCTCCTGTGAATGAAGAGTGCAAAATCTTAAAAAAAGCCAAGTTTATTTGTAAAAGTCCAACTAATCATGTTTTTATTTTTTTTTAAAAAACCATCAGCAGATCTGAGATGGTTCAACATTCATAAACACTTCATCATTATAAATGTCATATTCATATTTTCCTACAATCCAAACTTAAAGCGTCTAGCCTAGATAATATTTTATTAGATAAAATCATAGCATTGGCCTCATAGATCAATGAATCAAACATTGTTTACTCCAAAAAGAAAAGAAAAAAGGTTGAAATGGCCGCACAAAAGTTTGTTTTGGTCTCCACCGTAAACACTCTCTTATTGACATTGTAGGAAAACTGAGATTGTGTGCAATGAAAAACTCTGCCAAAGTGACAAGTGAAATGTTTATCTTTGGGTTTACATAAAAATCTTGTTGAGTCAGATGATCTAACAAGTGAATCTGTAGCTGTGTTTCCATTACAGTTTTTCCTAAATTAAAAGCGATATTTCAAAAATTTCGACAAAGTATAATCGTGCTTTGAACATGTTTCCATTAAAGGTTGTTTTGAGAGGGAGCCTCGGAACTCCAGTGAAATCTCATCCCGCGAGACTTTGATGCAGGACGATGGACGCTCAAAACTCTGCTACTCACTCCTTATAACATTCTGCATTCCTTTGTTGTAATATAGCACGAATAACTTTTAAGTACAATGCTAAGAAATGTCTTCTGTTCACACAGACCGCACCATGGAGATATGACATGTAATTGTACAAAAAGTGTTTCCATTGCGCTTTTGCGATACATTTCAATATTGAAATGTCTGGAAAAAGTTTTTAGCAATATCTGAGTGTTTTTTCTCAATCCAGGTGATTCCATGACCAGTTTTTATTTCGCTACTTAGATTTTGAGCATTTCCAAGGGTAATGGACAACTCAACTATTGGTCTTGTCTGGCAGAAAACAGAATACATTATGGTAATAATAAAGCAAAAAACAATTCTATACATCCATCTACGGTACTCCACATCCCACAATCCCACAATGCAATGCGCAAAACCAAGTGAGCTGCATTTCTGACAATTTTTGTTTCTTTTTGAGTAAATGATTTATTGCTCTATGAAGCCAACACTGTGATTTTATCAAATAGAAAGATTGTCGTGGGTAGCAGCTTTAAAGAACTATTCTTGAATTGGACTTCACCTGTCCATAGAGCAGGATTTTTCAATCTTGGGGACGTGACCTCATGTGGGGTCGCCTGGAAATAAAACGGGGTTGCTTGAAATGTCTCGTAATAATAAAAAATAAAAAAGATACAAATTATATTTTTAAATGTATTTATTTATTTTCATATTTTTTTAATTAAAAAAATACATACATCTTTAAAAAAAAAATATATATATATATATATATATATATATATATTATTTTTTTCAATTTAAAATTTAGATTTACTTATTTTTTTATTTATGTATTTTGCATAATGAAACACAAATAGATACAGGTATACTGTGCAGGAAGAGGCAGAAAGCTCAGAGCTTAAATTATATATTAATATATATATACACACTTTCACTTTCTCAAATATAAATCTAGTTAAAATAAAAAGCAGTTTGGAAATATCTGAGCTGGCACTTTTTGTTACTTTGTGCACTAATTCTTACTACTCTGTATTTATAACACATTATAACAAATATGATCAAAAACTAATTTTAGAGAAAAAAAAAGTCTCTGGGGGTCGCCAGAAATTAGTATTTCTAAAAATGGGGTCATGGCAGAAAAAAGGTTGGGAACCACTGCCATAGAAAATCCAGTGTTTCACTAACGACTTAATGGAATGTGTTTTATTACTTATAATAGTGAGGAAATAATGAGGAAAAAAAGACCATTTTCCCCTACGTTTTGCTTCTACAACCGCTCACCACTGATCCGTGAAATAGTCCAGTTGCGCCTGATGCTGGACGGGAAGTTGGGCAGCTCAAAAACAAAAGGTCCAGCGTTGGGGTCCGTGTCTGCGTCGGCAGCGGTGATGTTTACACCGTGGACATTCTTGTTTATTCGCTCGCAGATCTGCGACTCCTTGGGTATGAGCGCAGGGGGGTTGTCGTTAATATCTATCAGATAGATCTGCAGTGTGCCTGTACCACTGGCTGGAGGAGAGCCTGGGGAGCAGAGTGAGACACTAAAAATCAGATCATGACAGGAGGAGAAGCACAGACGAGATGTGATGTGAAGGTTTGATTGAAAGGGAAGAAAAGAGAGTTAAAAGCCGATAGAGAAAGGAATAATCAAAGGGAATATATATAGAAAAAAAAGGCCAAAAAAAAAAGAGGTAAAAGCATTATTGTTCATTCACAGTGAAGGAACTGAGTCTTGAGCTGCAGGAGACTGAAATACTTCAGACAATTGTACTTTACAGTTCTTCTATTAGCCCTAAAGCCGACTCTAACCCTTCAGAGTCAGAGCGCATGTAGCAGAGTACGTCTGCATTCATAGCGAGGGCTTTTGTAGTAAAAAAGATGATTGCAAGACAATCAAACAAATGCACGTACTGCATATTTACACATAACTAGAGTGGCAATTCAATATTCTGTACATAAAGCCTTCTCTGTTGGGAGTAAAAACACCGGATTTTCCAACAAAAATAACAGCAGAAACTAACGGTGCTGAACTGCTGAACAAACTACTGACAAAACCAGTGCTGCAAAACTCATTTTAGTTCAGAGGCCAAATACAGAGCAGTTTGATCTCAAGTGGGCCACAGATTGTATGTAAGAAAACTAGTAATTTCAACATTGATTGCACTTCTACATATACATAAAAAATTAAATATGGAAGTAACCTACCATATCAGAGCAATAAGTGATAGATATCAGTCCTAACAGGATCTTTGCTTAACATTTCCTAGATTTTGTGACCAACTTCTATTAAATTCAGGGAAATATTGCCATATTTTGAGGAAAATTTAACAATTTTGTCAGAATTTTGAGTTTTTTTTACTGTTTAACACTAAAAATGAGTGCAATCGTGATATAAGCAGCAAAAAAACTGTAACACCCTGCAATTATTGTTGAGTTTTATTTACACAATGATTCATGTTTTCTGGTTTTGGCCCCCGGGTCATGAGTTTGACACAAGTGGACTACAGCAGTGCTTCTCAAAAGGGGGTGGGTACGTGATGGCATTACAGGGGGTACTAGTGAGAGAGAAAGAGTGGAAAAGTGACAAATGAAAGCATTCAAAATACAGGGTTTCGTAATGTTTACTATTTGTTAAAAATCATTATCATACTATTATATTACCAGAAACTCACAAAATGACAACAAAAAAAAACACACATAAGAGAGGAAAATATACTGAATAATAAAAATAACAGACAAACAACAACAAAATACACAAAATGACACCAAAAACACACAACAATACACAAAATGATGATAGAAATGATCTTGATTAAAACAGGAACTGAAAATACGAAGTTCAATCCCCGTCCCACATTAGGAAATGACAAAAACTGAATACATAAATCTATTCAGGAGGCACTAAATACAGTTTTATTCACTTTTTACAAAATGAGATCCTTTAAAATGTGTGTTCCTTCCAGCTTTATGCCCTATAATTGTTGTTTTTTCACAGAATTCTGAGCAAAATGTTGTAGTCGGACATAAGGGAGTACTTGAATTCAAGAGTAAGAGAAAAATGGGTACTTGAGCCAAAAGAAGTTTGAGAACCACTGGACTAAACAATAAACCTAAGTCTTTGGATTATTTTTCATAAAAGATTAATAATTAGAAATTGAACCTTTCTCTCTCTATTTTCGTGATCATTAGGGTCATATTCCAACTGGCCATCCCAGACTGTTGTTATTGAGCAGCTCGGTGTAAAAAGCAGTTTTTGGCTTAAGGTATAGTGCACCCTGAGGACATAGTTAGAACAATTGTTGAAATGTGGTCTGATGCTTTCTGTAAACACGTCATTACGGCTGCTGCTCTACGATCCCACTGTCGGTTTAGAATACAAGGACATGCACTGATGCACACACACACTCCAACCACAACAAAGCAGCAGACGACCATCAGCAACAGCATTTACACACAAGTGGGAATGAAACACTTAAGGCAATCAGTGAAAGACACATCTGAGCGAGAAGAGGAAAAATCCTTATAGTGGTGGAGAAATCCTCCTTGAAGGAATCTGCCTGACAGTCTAAAGCTCAGAAGTGTTTATTGAGTGTGTGTCAGGGGGGTGGCGACCCTTGGCTGCCTCCAATTACAAGTCATTTCCCCCCCCGTTATCCCCCACTGGCTCAGCCATTGCATGGAATCAAGAGACCCCAGGGCCCGTTTCAGGGATGCGATAAGGGCGATGTAATTTACACAGATTTATGCAAAGCTTACAAATCTGTCAATTAAACAAGGCAATGGAGCAAGACGCGCACCACAAGGAGAGTAAAATAGAGCCGTAGAGAGGATAGAGCACCATCTGGAAACCAATACCATTACAAATGCTATAGATTAACGACAGGTGATATCAACAACAATTATATCTCGATATTTGTCCTCAAAATAGTGACAATATTAATATTTTAGTTTTTGTCAAGTTTTACAAGAGGGACAACTGTAGGTCAAAGTCACTGATGCAAAAATGTTTTTAGGATTGTCTTTTATTCACAGCCAGCTGCAAAATATCAACATGTAGCACCACTTTTCACTATTTCTAATGGGGCTTGTTTTAGTGCAGGAGCCTGGATGGACAGTTTAACACACTCTGTGTTGGACTTTATGCTGCTGTTCTTTATGGAAGAAGTTGGTTAAGTAGCTACTCCTACAACTTGTATTTTAGTGCAAAAAAGGCGTTCAATACATAATAAATACAGATATAAACAATTAATTCTTTTTTTATTCTGCTTATGAATAAATAACAGCTTCGATCATTTAATTATGACAAAACATTAAAGATTTCAGGATAAAGGAGCCAAGAGAAGAACCTACATGTTGAAGTATTTCTTCAATAATCTATCTGGTGTTCACTTTTACGACCTTGCAGAATTTGATCCTTAAATGACAATCATTTAGGAGAAAAAAGGTCCAATGCTAAATCATATCAACACAGTAGCAAACATTTGTAGATAGTCAAAAGAGGATATTTAAAACTCCACTAAGAATTTAATTTTATTACAATCCTTCATTGTGTCATCTACTAATAACTCGGACTAGGGTTGTGACGATCCATCGATTTGGATTGATTGACTGATTAACTGACTGATTGTTAAAGCGAAAATCCGATCAAATTGATGGAAACTCAAACTGTCGACCAACATCAGAGAAACACAGCACGGGTCGTTTTTCTGTTTTTGTTAAAAAAATATTTGACTTTCATTCAAATGTCTGAAATGTCTCAACAATTAGTGTAAATCAAATCCAAAGATTAAAGTTGGTTGGTATTTTTTTTTCTAGCTTTAGGTGAAATATAACGGATTGTGTTAATTGGTATTACTATTAATATTGTCTTTAATCAATCGAAGACTCCTGAATCGAATCATCGTGGCAGACTTTGTGATTTCAGCAAATATTGTACCATTGTCAAAGTAATGGATGTCATATCGTATCATCATGAAACTGGACATTTACAACAATACTAATAATATTATTAATAGCTATTAATAGTTATGGAAATCTGATTTGTGTATGACTAACCTTAAAAACATAAGCTTAAATTTCATCAAGTCATATTCTCATCATTTTGATTTAGTTTTAATCGTCTGACGAACGCAAACGGTAAATTTTTAGTTTGATCAGTAGAATACTTCATAAAAATATGAACAATTGAGTGAGGGAGGTATGTGGTGATTTTTCAGCATCCCTATTTTTCTTCCATTTTCAGCTTCTATTATCTCAGGAATTACACCACATAGAAAACTGAAATGCGGTACAGTAATACAGCTCCACCTAATCTCAAAAATATCTGCTATACATTCTATCTGGTGAACATACCAGTCCCTCAAAATTGGAAAAGAGTTGGTCAGTAAACAACTTTACAAATACCTCAGCTCCCTGTAATTTCATCAGTGTTGAGCTATGTACAAAGACTCTTAACAGTCTCTTAAAATCTGAAAAAAACACTTTTCTTTGACTATTTTCATTGGCCCATAAGGGATATAAAACAATTTTTCTTCATGACACATCTTCATTTTGGACCCAACTTTGGGTTATTTTACCACTATTGAAAATCCTTTACATGAGGTCATTGTAGCTTGCCTCTGTGTTTTATAATCATTTGTTGTTTATTCGTTTTTCACTAGTAACAAACGCGATTCCAGCGACTCAATCAAATGAGTCACGTTGCTTGTAGGGAGGTTGCGTCATTTACATTGACTTTGAATGTAATCTAGTTGCTAGAATCGCTAAAGTCGCGTTCGGTGTGAACGCAGCTTAAGGGTTTACACATTTTTCAAAGATTTATTGACCATGAGTTCTGACAAAACTTTATATACTGTATATATATATACTAGATGAACTAGATATAGTTTTTGTTCACATGTATTTTTTTAATTGGTCATAGTCTCGTTAACTGTCACTGACAAAAACTATGACCAACGGTAAGGATGACAATATGGAAAGGATTTCATCACGTATGCACACACTAAACTACAACTGTGGGGCTGATTAATGCACTAATCAATAACATATGCTGGTGGACAAACATTCATGCACACACAGACACACACATACACACAAGCCTCTTCTGGTGGTTTGATAATCCCACCTATGTGTAGTAGACACGTGGAAGCAGCTTGCCAAGGCTGATAGGAGAATTACGTGGCTTTAATCAGCTAAGTAAATAATTATGCACGTGTAAAGTCCTCAACTGGATTTATAACAAGAATATAGCAAGAATCTGTAAAAAAAAAAAAAAAAATCCTGTGTGTATACCTTCTTTAGGAGGAAAACATATGAAAAAGGTCAGACACAGGCCAATGTTGTCAAAAGGGTGACATAAAGCTGCATCTTTCTTCCTCTACTGTCTACAGCTCTCACTGTAATCCCTCCCGTGTTGTGACGGCTGGTACTTCGGCAGCGCCCACCAACACCATCTAACAGCGAACCCTCACTGCTTGTTAGTGACACCGAATGTTGGTGGTAACACACCTGTGTACGTACGACACATTACTGAGGTGAAATAAATGAAACGTGAACGTGTAAATGAAAGGATCCACAAACAAGATGTCTATTTGTTTAAAAACCAACCAAATAACAACACCTGTCAAATGTCAACTACTAATCCGACGGCTTCTTACTTTCTGAAGGGTATAAAAACATGATGCCTGACACTGTCAATCATTACTAAACAGGAGCTCATCCACACTTCTAGAGATGGTAAAAAAATAACGCCACAGCACATAAACCTCTGTAAATAAACCTTAAAGTCATTCATTTAAGTTTGGTGCATCATACTTCAGTGGATCAACACAAAGTGACAGGCTTTTCAAATGACAAAGTTCATTCATTTAAAGCACATGTCAAACTCAGGGCCCAGGGGCCAAATCCGGCCCTTTAAATCAGTGGTTCTCAACCTTTTCAGCCTGCAACCCTAAAAATAAAGGTTCCAGAGACCGAGGACCTTAAATGTACCTGAAGGTGGTTGAACACAGACATGAACACTGAAGAACAGTCATGTGGAGACAGAGTCATCTATAAGAGGGAATAAGGAGGAGAGCTTTTTGGGGCCCATCCATAAAGTCAGCAAAATAATGATCCATTGTTCTATGAATCTTTATTTACTTATCTGAATAATATACACTGTTATCCAAGAAGTGTTTTTTTTTTTTTTTATCCGTGCCATATATAGTCATCTTAAAGATGTAAATCCTTGTTTTAATCAAAAATAAAATGGGTTAAAAGTGAGCAAAAATGGTGGAAAAGGTGATTTTTAAAAAAAACCACAGAAATTGGTTAAAAGTTGCAGACAAAAAGTGGTACAAAGGGTTCAAAGTGTCAATATTGGAACAATTACTTTAAACTGGCAAATAATGGGCATGACAAATCTTGAATGTGGTTAAATTGGCAAAAATAAGCATGAAATATGGTATAAAGAGGTTAAAAGGGACAATAAGAGGTCAACATATGCAACATTAGGTGGGAAAGGTGGTGAAGAGGGTTTACAAGTGCTATGATGGAAAAGTGGCAAAAAATTAGAGTAATGCAGCAAAAATGCATTAAAATGATAAAAAAAAATATGGCAAAAAAAGTGATGAAAACTGATTAGAATATTGCAAGTTTGGTGTAGTTGTCGGAAAAGGGTAAAAATAAAAAAAAAAATTTAAAAATGGGCTTAAGTTCTTAGTTTTTTTGAAAGCATCTGGCAACTCCCTCCCAGTGTCTCGCGACTCCAAATGGGGTCCTGACCCCAAGGTTGAGAACCCCTACTTTAAAGCATCACAATTTGTCTTGAGAAATAAAAAAATGATATCTCAGCCCCTCAAAATACAAAAATGTAATTACAATCCACAATATTTGCAGAGCTCAGTTTTCCAGATGTTATATCACATGACGGCCGTCATTTTTAATCTCAAATTGTTGAAAGAACTCTTAATTTTTCCAAAATCTGGCAAACTTTCCTCAAATTACGCCACAAAATTTCCCTAAAATCATGGAAATTTAAGTGAATATCCTGCAAGGACTGATACACTCACATGCTTATAATTTATATTTCATCTATACATCAAAGTGTAAACCAGAGCACCTTAATGTTGAATTTACTTTTTTCCCACCTAAAATCTGTGGCCCACTTTAGCTCAAACTGGTCCGTATTTGGCCACAGAACTAAAATTAGTTATGACACCCCTGATTTAAACAAATAAATGAGCTTTATTTAATCATCTACATTATTTGAAAACAACAGGAACACATTTTAAAGTGATTTAATAAGAATTCAATTTGCTTTATGGGATTTTTTTCAACAAGGGACATTTAATCAAGTACTTTTAGATTAACACCGTTTACTTTCTTGTTGAAGTACGTCAATCGCACTGAAATGGATGTTTGAACACTTATATTTTTAAGGTTATTAGAACATTACACCTAAAATGAGTTAATGGGGTAGTTATACATGCCGATGACTGTTTTTAATGGTGTGAAATGAGCTGTAGATGTTTATTAAACTAAGTAAAGACTAAAAGGAAAACTTAACACATGGCTCTTACCGTTGTCTGTAGCCAGAAATGTGGCTTCATATATGTTGTTTTTCACGTAGATGGACTCGCGGTCGAGCACTGCAGTGGTTACTATCTGACCGTTGGATCTGTTGATGGATAACCAGTCCGCGGGGTCGTTCAGCTTTGAATACCTGAACACACGCAAGGACAGATCGATGAAGAGGTTAGCATTGACGTTTCCATGTTTACAAGGCAATTATAAATTTCCCTTACTCCTGTGAATACACAGATTGCCTCCAAACACACACAATAGCAAAATCACAGCGGCCTGACCTTCACACAGTTTAATTCTTCATTGACTTCCCCTCCAGAGCAGCCTACAGTCAATTTCACCTCATTTTTCACTCCTGTGTATCAGACATTGAAGTCAATTACCTTCCTAGTTAAGTGCAGCTGCAACGGGTGTGTAAGTGTGTGTATATGTGTGTGTGTGGGTGTGTGTGCCTCATGCACAACATCAACGAAGTGTTTGCTTGAGCCAGGGAAAGCTAAATTGCCATAGTAGTCTATATTCAAGCAACAATAGGTTCCCTATTTGCACTAGTGTGATTGTTTCTATAAGGATGGTGTGTGTTGTCAGAGAAATTGTGTGTGTGTGTGTGTGTGTGTGTGCGTGTGTATAGTCAAAGTGTTCTCAGGTGTGTGTCATAAGCGGAGTTTGAGATTTTTGCCAGGGGGGAAAAAGAAAAAATACAATTAAATATAAAGATCATCTTCAAATTTGTGTCAACCACAATGTGTGTAACATATACAATAATGCAAAAATGATTAGTGACATAATTGATAATGTTGACAACAAAAATTTGAGTCAACGCGTCATTAAATGGTGTAAATTCAGGATAAAATCAGACCGGCGGCAGCTTTCTGCTTCATTTTTGCTGTAGTACCATACATGAACTGCCGGAAGAAGAACCAACCTAAAGTTCTTAAAAAAACAATAAGTGAATGCATATATATTCTGTAGAGTTACTTTGTTTCATGGCACTTAAAACATGTGTATATTATGTACATTATATTAAGAATTTAATTTTTTGAATGAATTTGGAAAAACAGTCATGAAAACTTTTGACCACTCGGAGGGGCAATGCTCACCCTGCCCCCTGCACGGAAAACTAAACTCTGTGTATGAGTGCAAGGTCAAAGTCCTTAAGTCTGTTAACTTTCATACATCGGTAACTCCTGGCCTTTTTTTGCTCGTAGAAATTAATTCTCATCACCTTAAATGTGCATCACTTTTGCTCATTGAATTAAATCATACATATATTTATCTAATTGCACACGCCTACATCCTCATCAATCACAGGCTCTGACATCCCTCTGCTGTAGAGGATGACATTTTAATATGCTATCACAGATTCTGTTCCATATTCGCGCCAACCACAATGTGTGCAACATATATAATAATGCAAAAAATGATTAATAACATAATTGATAATGTTAACTACAAAAATGAATCAGGCCGGCGGCCGCTTCCTGCTTCATTTTTGCTGGGCGCAGTGTCGCTTCACCATTTACATTGTGAAGAAGAATTGCGCAACAGAAGAACCAACCTAAAGTTTCAAAAGTTTGGTTCCATTTCATTGAAAAAGTATACTACACGTAAACACCTGAGGTAGAACAAACGTTTGTGACATGAAACTAACAGTTATGTGATAGAATAAAATTTCAACATGGGTTTGAATGGTTGGCACATCACATGGTTTTATCTTTTAGCCTTCTTATATCCATTTTTAATGAGTATCAGAACGAGAGTTACAGAGAGATGTAGGGTGCATTCTTGAAAGGACTCGAGCGCCAAAAATAACAACAAACAAATTCATATATATTTTGTACAGTCAGTGTGTTTTTTGGCACCTAAAATATTTTTATAATATGTACATTATATTAAGATTTGTTTTTATTTCGACTGAATTTCAGAAAAGTGTAAAGAAAACTTTTGCTTCCCCTCCCCCCACCACCCCGCACACTCTGTATGGTGTGTGTGTATAATCACATGCAGGTGATAGGATCTTTGTCCTGTGGTCGCTGTGTGGGTGACCCTCGCTTTGAATAAAGCACCATGATGGAACACAAGATCATCTTCATAGATTGGATACAAATCTCACGCCAATCTGACTTTTCCTCTCTCTCTCTTTCCAGCGTTGTCACTTTCATCTTCTTTTCCCTGTTCCAGGTTTTATCCAATTGGTCTGAACTCACGCCACCTCATTTTATTGTGAAATGCATTGGCATTCATACATCTTTTCATCCCTGCCTGTATCATCTCCTCCTTGTCTCATTTGCTCGCTGACACAGAGTTCATCGACTGTCACCTTTCTTGGATGCAATCTCACTGCAGTATGTGAAACATCTTTTTTATTTTCCAGCACAGGAATCTTTGGCCTTACTAAACAAGGTTTTAGAATCTATTTGATTTCATTTACTGAATGTCACTTCAGATACAAAGACGTGCTATTATATAACGTACGCATTCAGCTTTTAAATCCATGCCAATTAAAACTACAAGAGTAAATAACAAGTGGAACATTGATGACAGATGATGATGATGATGATGATGATGACGACGACGACTAATGCGCGCTGATTATTTCTAAATGCAGGAATGTAAGAAGTTAATAAAATCAGGCTTTCCACACAATCAAACATTATAATGAGGTGAAAAAGAGAGATTTGAACTGTGACTCAGACAGGAAAATGTGTCCGATCTTTTCCCTGCAATAATCTGATCAAATCAGCCTGTTTCATTGTTTATCAACAAAGGCATTTCAAACTAAAAATGCGCTTTATCATTTTCACGAATTTCAAAACCATTTTGAAGTGTTAGGAAAACTCTAGATAGCCCCAAAATAATGGCATCATGGCCCAGTCCGCCTCCTTGGCTTCAGACCGCCTTCATTCATAGACTACGCGCTTTTGGTTGATACGCACAGTGGGCGTGTCAGGAGCCTGGACCGGATAATACGCACAGGAAAGAGGCACGTATATATACTGTATACAAACATAATACCATTCTGTATCAGGTTGATAAATGGTAAGAAAAATGGTAAAAGAAAGGAAGAAAAAAAAGAGGGGAAAAAAGAAGAAAAAGAAAAAATAAGAGAGAAAAAAGTTTGACAAATGGTAAGAAAGATGGCAAAAGAAACAAGAAAGAAAAGAAAAAAAAGGTGAAAAAAGAAGAGGAAGAAAACAAAAAAAGAAAAAGGAAAATAAAAAGGAAAAAAGAGACAAAAAAAGAGAAGAGAGAAAAAAATATTAAAAAAAGAAAAAAGAAAGAAAAAAAAAGAAGGGGAAAAAGAAAGAAGAGGAAAAAACAAAAAGAAAAAAGGAAAGGAAAAAAGAGAAAGAAAGAAGAAAAATGAGGAAAAAAGAGGGAGAAAAAAGATTGATAAATGGAAAGTGAATCTTTATAAAAATGCATAAACTCCTATGCTATACATTTCAGTCGACTGTATAATTCTGTAACAAAATTTAGTCGATTACAATCTTGTTATTTTGTTGACTAAAACTATACTATACTCAAAATAGTCCTGATGACAACATTTTGACTAAAGCTAAATTATAATTTCCTGTCAAAATTACCACTGCCTACTTCCTTATTTGTGTTTGATTAAATTATGTGTGTATTTTTGTTCTACATGTAGACGAGGGATGGACCGCAGCGATGCGTTGTGTTAAGAGAGAGAAGGTGTGGACAGAGGAAGTAATCTCCTCCCTGCAGTGAAGGAAGTGGGATTTCCCCAGCAGGCAATGGGCAGGATTCCAAGCGTAACGCAATGCGGGAAAGGGGAAACGCAGGGATGACATTCCCACACTTTCACACAGTTTCACACAGGATACCCGAGACCAAAGCCGCTGCCTGGTGGACTGTGAAATCACCACCAAGACTGCAGTGGGTCCATCACAGTAGGAGGGTGGGAAAAAAAATGGTGTGCCAAATAATCAAGAATGGATGAACGTAGAAAAAGGAACAAGGAGAAGTGACATGTGGGATGGGATCTTGATGTTTTCATTAAAATGGACTCGATAAGAACATCTACAGTGATAGTGTTTGGGTGCTTTACAGTAACCACTGATGTCTTTTTTTCATTCTCTCCAGTTTTCTTCAATTTGAAATGCTGTGTCCTCCAAAATACTTCAAAAATACTTTTGTCAAGAGTGCTTTATTATTACGGATTCACTGTTTTCTTTGTGAAGGTAAATCGGGTTAAAAAGATAGTTTAAGAACAACACTTTAAAACTACAGAAAATAAAATAAATCCTGGAAAGCACAAAATCAAAAACTGCCAGTACAATGAGAAAAAAGCAAGAGTTCCTTTAACTTTAATGGGAATAAAGAAGCGTAATGGAGTGGATGTAGAGTCCCGAGTGGTACTACCAACATCAACGTACAGTACCTGTCTGTAAAATTCTAAAAATTCAACATCCATAATTTTATTTGATTGTTTACTTGTTAAATGTATCAGAATGTACATTTATATTTGGAAGATAGCAAACAAGAAGCCCTGACTAGTTGATAGCTGATCATCATTATTCACACTTTAAAGGCTTGGAAGAAATGTCTATCTCCATTAATAACCATACAGTAGGTCCAAATGTAGCCGTACGCCCATTTTTTGTTTTTTAAATCCCGATGAAATGTGCACCATGGATCTTGTAATTACGCAACAAATCTGACAAAACTCACTCAAATTTTATAAATATTGGTCATTTAAAAACTGAGATTTTGATTTTTTTTTAATTTTGCCAATAAATGATTCAAATAATGAGATATAGAGGGACTTTAGTATTTGATCGTTACCACCTTTGACGTACTTGTCAGTAATTTCATTTGCTTGATTCGTAAATGTGGCTTGCTTGCCAAAATGATCAGAATGTGAATTAATATTTTGTAATAGTTTATAGCTGAGAGAATAAAAAGCACAATGCATTCACAAAATTTACAATGTCATCTGCTTTGAACCACATGTTTTGTATCTTTAGCTATCAGACTCCAGACCAGCTCCCAGTTTTCAGTACAGGAGGCCAGGATTGAGATTTAAGACTTTCTTTTTCGGAAAGGCTTGTGTTTAGGATTAGCTCAGGTGATCCTGAACCTATTACAGTATTTATGCTGCTTTAGGTTTAAAGGGCCCATGTTAAGCTAAATCAACTTTTCTGTGCTTTAAACATCATAAAAGTGCTATTAGGGCTTCATACACAGGCCCAAAGTGTATTTTTCATTATTTCCCTCAATCATTAGTTAGAGGGTGATTTGCTCCTTTGTTACTGCAGGGTGAGCCCAAACACCTTGCTCCAATTTGATGACGTGTTCCCACTTTGATGACAAATTTATTTGACACGACACTGAGCTGGAGAAGCCGCGCCTCCAGGAAGCTCTCTGCCATGATTGACATGTAAACAGACACGCCCACGAAGGTGAGCATTTCAGCGTCCTTCGCACAGTGCTATGTATGTATTTTCTACAGTCTATGTATGTACCGGTGAACGCCCCGCCCCCATGCTCTGTCTCATGTTTATAAATCAGCATGAGCTCAGCTACGGAGTGGGTGGGAGGAGGGCGGGCCGTCCTCTGGCCCTACATCACCGTGCGCGGAGGAGCAAGTCAGTGTCCCGTCTATAGACACGCCCACTCATGAAAATGCATAAGTAGGCCACAAATCAGCCTGTTTGTAAATTTGCTCAGAAAGTAACTTTTCAGAGACTAAAACTCTGGAAAACAAGTGAGTTTGGGAAAATAAACCTCAAATATTATGTTTTTGGGATTCTTAGAACAAATGGAGATGAATGATGAAAAATAGCATGACATGAGACCTTTAAGTTGCAAGGTCACCTTTTCTGGTGCACTGATCGTTTTTTCAATGTTTAACCTGCATCTATCTAAACATGAATTTGGGATACTTTAATCATCTCTCTCTCTCTCTCTCTCTCTTTCTCTCTCTCTCTTGTCATCAGTGATTCCCCTTTCCTTTATAGTCCTCTCCAACAGAAACCCTGGCTTTGGAGCTGACATTTCTGATCTATGGTTCCCAGTCCAAACAGCTTGTGATATTTTGCCTGATGCTGCTCTGTTCTCTCCTTACTTTCAACAATACTAATTGGTGAAGACAGATGGCAACCAACCAGGATTCTACTGGTGGCTTTATTTTGTTATGTCTAATTTTTCCTCTACATCATCACTTATTTTTGCTGAAGGGAAAATATGATTTCATTTTTCTTTAAAAAACAATGAGACGACTTGTGCAATGAGAAGCCAATGTAAGCCTCGCTATGTTTGAGAGTTACATCACAAAAAAGTAAATAGTTCTGTTCTGTTGAGTAACTTGGACATATCATTTTCACCCCAAACAGTCCACAGATGGTACTAGGGCTGGGCGATATGAACCAAAACTCATATCTCGATATATTTTCTCTAAATGGTGATGTACAAAATCATTTTTAACTCAATAAAGTCAGACCAAAAAGACAATTCTAGGTTAAAATGCTAATGCAAAATGTTACACAGGCTCGTTTATTGACAAAAAGCTACAGAGTATGTGACACTTTTAGCTTGGACAGCATGTGTGAGTGAGTTATGTAGTGTGGCTTGTTTAGGGGAAGGTCTGGGTTGATTTTCTATACCGCCAAAATAGAAAACTCAATATGTCTTGAGTCTCGATAAATCTCCCAGCCCTAGTTGGCACTGTAGATCAATGATTCCCAATCTTTTTGGTCCCGTGTACCATCATGTGTACCCCCTCTTCATATAAAAAGTACCCTTTCCATAATTTCATATACTTTTTAATTTGTGGAACAGTTGGCTTTCCTAACCCCCTAACTGTGTCTCAACATGGGTTCCCTAAGGCTTAATCTACACATTCAAAACAATGACTGGAATTTATTTAAAAAAAATACATTTATAAATACTATGCAACTTTTATATGATTACTTCAATAGTAAGTAAATACAGTATCCTTTGTAAAATATAGTTAATTATTGTCTCCTATAGTCAGAAGTGTGGTTAAATGACCTCTACAGCAAAGAAAAATCAGGTTTCAATAAATTACAAGAAAACATAGTATTTTATTAAGCGATAGTACAGTTAGTTTGTGGTCAATTGTTAAAAAAAATAAAAGGAACTTGGAACATTTCCCAATTATTTTTTGATTAATTTTTAAATCTTTCCGAGTACGCCCTGCAATGTGCTCCTGTACCCCTGTTTGGGAACAACTATTTCCTTTTCCTTTCCACATATTCTATCCAATGCCCTCTTGAGCTCTCCTTTACCAGAAGGCTACTCTCATTGGGGATTTGGGGGGCGTCTAAGTGCTGCTGGATGTATGATTAGGTCTGTCAGGTTAGCGATCTTAGCAAGCAGCGAGCTATGACATTTATTTTTCAAACCTCTGACCCTGAGGATAAAAAATGCATGTCTCAAGCTTAGCCAAGGCGGTTTGGGTAATCATTTATGCCAGTGTCTTCAGTCCTGAGTCTTGACCTTACTGGTTGGGTGTCTGACAGGTGATGCATGATGCCTCGACCCTTCCTCACCCCCCCCCCCTTGCTCCTGTACACACCGCTCTTTCCTTAACCCCAACAGGACACTGTCAGGCTGTCCCGTCTTTGAGAAGCACCTGTCTACTTCATACCTCGACCTGGAGTCGGTTCAACGTACTCACCACCCACCAACACCCTTAGGACTCTTCTCACTTTATTCATCATTTCAAAGGTGTAGTGTAAATCGTCTCATTGTCCTACCTGCTCTTTATATATCTGCACTCTCGACTATTGTAGACATGCCACTTTGTCATATGCAGAGACGTGTGCCATCAATTACCTCCAACAGAATCTGTGATAGCATATCAAAATGTCATCTTCTACGCCAGAGGGATGTCAGCTGCCTGTGATTGATGGGGATGGAGGCGTGTGCAATTAGATAAATCTGTGTGTGATATAATTAAATGAACAAAAGTGATGCACATTTAAGGATTAGAGCTTAATTTCTATGAGCTGCCCCTAAAAAACGGGCCAGGAATTACCGATGTATGAAAGTTAAGGACTTTTATTGTCTTAAGGAGTTTAACCTTGCACTCGTGCAGAGTTTGAGATGGAGGCAGGGGGAGCATTGCTTTCATTACAATACATTACAGTTTTTAAAAATTCATTTAAAAAAAAATAAAATTCTTAATTAGCATTGGGCAGTACATCGTGATTGAAGGTATATCAAGTTTACTATCTTGGCGATATAGAAAATGACAATATTGCATATATCTATATATTTTTAACATGTTTTTATTCATACAGTCACCCAGTACAAAAAACATCAAACAAGTATTTAAGATTATTCATAAAGTACAGTCAAACATTGTCCATACAATTTCAACATATTTCTGAGACATTTTTATAGATTATCTTGTATTAAAATACTAATTTTAATAGTCATTGCATGCTCTCGTTACTTCTCAGAACAGCCTGAAAAGCACATTTAGATGGATTTATGAGTGCATCCTAACCCAGATCTTCCCATAAACAAGCCACACTATGAAACTCACTCACACGTGCTGTCCCTTAGAGGACAAAAACACTAAAGTGGCACATATTGTGCAACTTGTGCAGCTTTTTTCATCAGCAAATTTGTCTTTTTGGTCAGACTTTATTGAGTTAAAAATATCAAGAATAATAACATATCGCCATTTTCAGAAAAAATATTGAAATATGAAATCTGGTCCGTATCACCCAGCTCTTAATATAATGTACATAACATAAAAATATTTTAAGTGCCAAAAAACACAGTGATGTACAAAATATATATGAAATAATTTATTGTTCTTTTCAGAACTTTTGAGAGATTTTAGGTTGGTTCTTTTTCTTTTGCAAAATTCTTCTTCACAATGTAAATGGTGAAGCGACACTGCACCCAGCAGTTCATGTATGGTACTGCAGCAAAACCGAAGTAGAATGCAGCCGTCGGCCTGATTTTATCATTAATTTACAACATTAAACAATGTGATAGATGCACATTTTTGTAGTCAATAGGGATGTAACGATTCACTCAACTCCCGATTCTCTCACGATTTATTTTACAAAATGGGACTGTAGACAAATGATGACTGAAAAATATTCCTTTATTTTTGTTGGGAAACAAACTACAAAATACTGTACTGTTTCCTTTTATTTTTCATTGTCAAAGGAATCCCTTGATAAACTATTCAAAACAATGCAATTTAACTAAAAATAAATCTTGAATGAAATAAATAAAGGAATAATCCAAATGAAGTAGAAGCCTATTAATTTAAATTCTGGTTCTATAGTAAACAATGCAAAACTGCATAATAGTTCTTTTTCTTTTTAAAAGTGCAACTGAAAATGTATTTTGTGCCTTAACAATTGGACTTTAAAAAGAAAAAAAAAAAAAACAGTCTGCATTGTATTTACGTCAGACATTTGTTTGGACCAGCAGAGGGCGCTGGTAACCCAGTAGTCGGTTGGCATGCAGTTATTCTAACAGCGAAGAAGAGATGCTATGCGCTAGCAGACAGAGCTAATAGAAAAACGTGACTTTTACAGATATTCACATAATATTACAGATATTCTTTCGGTGCCAAAGGGGTAAGGAATCATTTATGAACATGTTTAAGAGTAGAAGGCGGCCAGAAACAATGTAGTAGCAGATTCCGCCCACCGCCTCGGCATTTGGACAAGAGAAGGATAAATAAATTCCGCCCTCTGCTGTTTAAAAAAGTACTACGATTCAATTTTCAGAGAATCGATGTGAACCGTGTACCTATGAATCGATTTTGAACTGCCTTACGATTAATCGTTACATCCCTAGTAGTCAACATTATCAATTATGTTACTTATCATTTTTGCATTATTGTATATGTTACACATATTATGGTTGGCACAAATCTCAAGACGATCTATATATTTAATTGTAGTTTTTTCTTTTACCCCCCTACTTGCAAGAATCTTAAACGTCACCTATGCTTGCACTTAGTGAGCAAAAGGAAGGTATTTGGTCATTTTTAATCACTTTTAGGCGAAAGCATTTAGAATTTAGAAGAAGTGCAAGAAGGAAGAGGGAAAAAAAAGTGGCACTTTGTTGTAGACCCATTTATTTTAGTTTGCTGTTAAATTAGGTGAGAAATTTGTTTCGATCTCCTCCTCTGAGAAATAAGGAGCAAAAGGAACTTCAAGGTAAAAAGGATGGAGTATCTCTATAGTCTGTGGTCGATGTATTTGATACGGTGCTAATTCTGTTACCTGTTATTTAAACAGCGGAGCGACATAAAAACACAAGCCACTGTGTGATCCAGGTTTGAAACCGTGCTCTGTACCGTCAGTGCCTGGCAAAGCGTTGCTGATGGATTACGTCTAAGTTTCAAAGGCCACTGTGTGTAGCCACCGTTGCTGTCAGGATGACAGCAGGCCTAAGAAAAAGGCCTGCTGGTCATTTAGAGGTTGGTTTACATTTAAAAATCCAGAGAGCTTAGCACCGCCATAAAACACTGCAGGTGGACATAATGCTGTGTCAGGTGTTTGGGTCTGAGCCAGATGTTCTCTTTAACCGCTACTACCGAGCCGGCTCCCGCTCTATTCCCCTTCTGTCTGTTCTGTGCAAATACGCGTGTGTGTGCACCTGCATGTATGTGCCAACATGAGCTGCAGCACACACACACGCAATTGTGATTACCCCAGCAGCTATTGCTCCCCATTAACCTCCCTACCCTCCTTACGCAGAGCTCTCTGCTGGCTCATAAGCTCTACACAGTAGGACATTGAGAGATGCGTGTTGCCAAAAAAGCAGTCCTCTTGTTGAACTCTGACACCAAACAGCTGACATGGCACCTTTCGAAGAAGGTTTTTAACTCATTGCTAACACATAAGGATAGATTTCTGGCAACCACCTCAAACACAAGGTCTTTATCTTTTACTTGACATAGACAAAAAAATAATATCCATGGTAATGCTGAAAGCGCAGTATCGATTCAGATTTCCAGAAAACATTCAATTCACAAGGGCCCTTTTCAATTTGATTCATTATTCAATTAGATTTTTGATTCAGTTAAGAATATTTCAGTCACAGTAAATATTAGAAAAGTAACTTACGATTGAGTATTAGGACCACAATAAAATAAAATTAATAAAATTAAGGAAATATTTGAGAATAAAGTCGTAATTTTATTAGATTGGAGAATAGAGCAGTTATTTTATGAGAATCAAGTCTTAAGAAACTCATAATGGTACAGCGTTAAGAATTCTCTGTTGATGTGAACGCAACCAACACCGATAGCCCTTAAATCGATCACTTCCAGCCAGTTCCTCCTCCACAAAAGAGGCCATTTGCTTCAAATCAGTCTGGTTCTTTCATCAGAACAAACACACGTCTCCAAAGTGTTATTAAAGTCCTTTAACTGATAACAGTGGTGATGATGGGCCAAAAGGCTCAGTATTTTGTTTATTTTTCAATTTCAATCTTGAAATATTGTGACTTTAATCTAACAAAATTACGATTTTATTAAGATACGATTTTACTCTTATAAAATGACAACTTTATTCTCGAAATATTATGACTTTAACCTCGTAGTGCCCAGATTTTTTTTAATTTAAATGTGGCCCTAATACGCCGTCGTAGTAGCTAACTTGGTGCAGTACTAAATACATTTTTGCTTACATGAAGAATTGAGCCCACAGCACTGCATTCCACACAGTAAAAAAGACGTATATAATGATAGATTTTATGATATTATGAATCAATATCAGGCCATCAAAAACAAAATTGAGTTAAACAGATTAATGAAGTGTGTTCATCATGCAGTACCTGATTATCTGCTGCATCTGAAGTCGATCTGGATCAGAGGCTGAGAACGTAGTCAGGCTGGTACCAGCTGGCACGCCTTCCTCAAAGCGTATGTGTTTGGGGTTTGTGGGAAAGTAAGGAGCTTCATTAACATCCTGGACAGATATGGTGACCCCAGCTGTGGACTGCAAAGAGGACTGAATGCCGCTAGCGAGATGGGCCTGGTTGGACACCACCACAGTCAGCATAAAAGCCCGGTTCATCTCAAAGTCTACAGGCTGGAGGGAGAAAAAGAGAGGGGAACACAGTTGGATATATTTTAAATACTTTTCTGTTGTTTAACTGGTTGTACTGATACATTCTGTCATTTCTACAGAGTTGTAACTAAACCTTCTGTCTGTTAGAAATACATAATAGTAATGTATTATTATTATTACTATTTAATGCACATTAAAATGTGTCACGTCCAAGTATAGTCATACATAAAATACAAGTAAAAAGTAGCTCAATTAAATAGTACTCAAAGTGAAAGTTAATAGTTACTTTCACCCCTCACATTTATTTTTGGGAATAAATCTTGCCACAGTTCCCTTGCATACAGTAAACATCTCATGTATAACTTTAAAAATGTATCTATTTTCCACAGTCATCCGTATAAAATAAAAAAAGGTTTGTCAAAATGTACAATTCTTTTAAAAACAAATAACACCAATTAATTTAATTCAAAATAAATAAAATTCTCATGCTCTAAGTATCTAAGTAAACAAAAAAAAACAATAATTTACCCAGTAAGGGTTGGGTGTCGAACTGTAACAAATTACTTAACTTTTTTAAAAACGTATTTGAGTACAAGTAAAATGACTTGAATATTTTTTGAATATACTCAAAACAAAAAACAAGTACCCATAAAAGCAACTCAATTACAGGAATGTGAGTACTTGTACTCGATTAGTTTCACCTCTGTGTATATGTAATACATTGTAAAGTGAGTGCATTTATTGGAAAATGATTAGATGCAAAAAAAAAAAAAAAAAAATGTGTGTTTTCAGATGCTAAGAGCAAATTCCTAAACAGACAGATCATATTTACTGTTGCAACATTGAGGTTTGATGAAGACATTAATATCTGAGCACATTTTACAGCAGGCATTACTTGGGTTTTGGAGCTGAGAGGCAAACCGTGAGCACCGCTTTGGATTCAGATATAAACCATTAATGAGGTTTGCAAGGTCACTGGAGTCGATGGTGTTTGGATCCGTGTTGTTTCCACTGTGTACATACAGTACATGTACGGCACATATTTATGTGTGCATACATTTGAAATGGTGCACTGATGCATCGGGAGCTCATTATGTTCAAGGCTCTTAGATCTAAAACCAGTGGTATTCTGAGCACAGGGAATGACCACAGCATAGCTCTGGGCTAACTAAAACACACACATACACACAAGAGACACTTGGGGCAAGAGGTCAATAACGGGACTTCTATCTTTGCCCATAAGCCACCACATCTCATCTGATAGATTCCAGTCTTTTTTTCTTTTACCTTATTTGTGTGGATGACTTATCATCACCTTCTCCAGAGATGGCAAACGTGCTAGTCTTCAGTACTCAAGTAAAAGTATAGATACTTGAATCAAAAATGACTCTGGTAAAAGTCAAAGTATTGAAGATGCTCCCTTACTTGAGTAAAAGTAAAAACGAACATGCCAGTATACTTTACTAATAAGACAGGGTTTTTAAACCAACAAATTCCATATCTTTAACTTCTTTAAGAACTTGTAGAATACTGGTACATGGAAAAAAAGTTACATCTGTTACATTTGAACATTTGGAGAATTTATCATGCATAACAAATACAATTTGTAAATAAAATGTGTCGAGAAAAAAAAAAGTGCTAATGCGCAATAAAACCCAGAGTTTTAAGAACTTGTTGGAAACTGGTACATGGAAATAAATTACATATGTTACCCTATCAACACCTGGATAATTTAGCACTCAATATGTGCAAAGGCAGATTGTTTTGAAAGTTAATATCACAGATAATATCTTTACATTCAGTATATCGATAGTCCAGTATATAAATGATCCAAAGCGCAGCGTGAGTGCTCACAATCAGTTTCCCTTTTAGCAGCCGTATATCACCTCGTATCCCCTTTATGGGATGATCAGACGTGTTTGTGATCCAATGTTACGGAGCGGTTGGACAAAACAAATGACTATCGTCTTAAATGGACTTTTCCTTTGTTCAGAAGAGGTGAGGATGACAAAAAAAGAGACTCAGCAGCTACTGTGAGTGTTTGAAACAGCTGACAACTGACAGTTTACTTCCCTTCGGCGCAGCGCAAGCGCTGACAATCAGTTCCACTTTTAGGAGCCGTTACAGCCTCGTATCGCCTTTATGGGATGATCTGATGTGTTTGTGACACAATGTGGCGCAGCAGTTGGACAAAACAATGGACTATCGTCTTAAATGGACTATTCCTGTGGTTAGAAGAGATAAGGAGGAGAAGGAAGTGACTGTTAATGATTTACTCTCCTGCTGCTGTGATACACAAACCCTGAAGCAGCATTTGTCGGACTCACAATCACAACAGCCTCTTAAATACCCACGTGTTTTACTGTAATATGCAGTTTTTTGGCTGAAAACAATAACAGTAGTGTGTGGATAGCAAAAGACAATCGCTATAGTAATTAGCTGTGGCGTGGAGTTGGCGTCTACAAACACGCCCACTCAAGCATATACATGAAGGCCCCAAAACAGCCGGTTTTTAGAAGCTGTCTGAAAGGAACTTTTCAGAGGCAAAAACTCTGGAAAATTGGCGAGTTTGGGAAAACAAGAAGACATAGTCATCAACACCTCCAGCCATTATAACTCACAACCTTTTCCTAAATGTCCTAAATCTAAGAACTTAGATGTATACATAGAAGATATTATCACATCAAAATATAAAATGACTAACTATCTTAAATGATTTTTAAGAAAAGTTTTGAAGATACCTCGAACAGAGTAAAGAAAAACAGAACATGGGCAATAACTCTAGAAAAAATAATTGCGCACTTGTCATTTTCAAACTCCATCAAGGTATTGATACCCTGAAGCCACACACTAAATTTGGTTGTCCAATCTTAAACAATTTCTAAGAAAAGCTGTCCCCCTTTAACATACCTCGAACAGAGTCCAAAAAGCGGAACAAGGTCAATAACTCCAGAAAAAATAATTGCGCGCTTCTCATTTTTGAAATCCATCAAGGTATTGCTATCCTGAAGCCACACACCAAATTTGGTTGTCCAATCTTAAACGATTTCTAAGAAAAGCTGTCCACTTTAACTCAAACGGACGAACGCTCAGATGGATGGACGGAGCTCAACCTATATCCTCCTTCATACTATTTAATACTATGTTGTTGGGGTTCTTACAACAAATGAAGATGGGTAAAAAATAGCATAATACTGGATCTAAGTACAGTAACACAGTATTTGTAGGCTGTTATTTGTCACCTCTGACCTTCTTATTGTCTCACCTCACCTTCCTGTAATCCATCCCCTCTTCTCAATCCACATAATTCTCCCATTGCTCCACTACTTTCTCCTGTCGTAGTCTGTGTTTATTGTAAGCTTTGGATTTACATATTTTAGTGACTCATTCAAAGCAAGCAGCTCCAATTTGTGCATCTCCGTGAGTACATGTTTGTCTTCGGGCTCTATTACAGTGTGGCAAACTGAGAATACATCTCAATAAAGTCCCCCAGAGAGCTGTATAAATGTGTAACATAATGTAGGAAGGACCTCGGCCCCTTGTTTACACAGGAGCCCAAATCTCCTATGAGAAACTTGACGCATACCGTGGTGTCAGTGAATGGTTGTGTCTGTGTTTGCTGCAGCCCACCCTTTTGGTAAAAATAGGTACGGTACGGCATCTTATGGCTGCTTGACTTTACCTTTCACAAGTTATTTGATGTGAATGTGCTGGCTCCCATTTCCCAGAGAAGCCCGAGCCCCTCTGTTTTCTTGTTGAGACAGTCTATTGCTTGTTCCTTCCCAGGGGGTGTCCTGTCTCTTATTTTATCATTTCCTGATAACCTCCCATGGGTCTGGATGCAGGCTCACGGCTACCCAGCTGCCTACTGAATTTTACATCAGGGAAGGAGAGGAATGGATTATAAAAGGCAGTCATCTAGAGATAATGAAGAGAAGTGAAATGCCAATGATCATTGTTTAGGGTGCTGTGGGATTAATAGAAGAATCCTATTGCTTTTTTTTTTTCTCCAGCAATATTCTATGATGCAAGATGTGCTTTGCAAGAATCGAATACACCAGGGGTTCTCAAACTTGGGGTCAGGATCCTATTTGGGATCGTAAGACACTGGGAGAAGGTTGCCAGAAGCCTTCAAGAAGCCCATTTCTGCTTGTTTTTACCCTTTTACTGCAACGACACCAAACTTGCCATATTTCAACCCATTTCCATCACTTTTTCTTGCCATATTTTTGTTTCTTTTAATGCATTTTTGCTACATTACTCCTATTTCTGGCACTTTTCCATCAAAATTAATTGTCTTTTCTGTACATTTTTTCCACTTTCAATACATTTTCGGCACTTATAAACCCTTTCCACCACTTTTCCCACCTAATGTTGCATATGTTGACCCATTATTGTCACTTTTAACCTCTATTCACCATAATTCATGCCTATTTTTGCCAATTTAAACACATTCACGATTTGTGAATTTTTGTGCATTTTCTGTCTGTTTTTGGCCACTCTAATTTGCACATTTAAATCAATTTCTGCGGCTTTAAAATTCCATTTCACATCACCTTTTCCACCATTTTTGGTCACTTTCAACCCATTTCATTTTTGATTAAAACAAGGATTCATATCTTTATGATGACTCTAAACTATGGTGCAAATAATAATGCACTTCCTGGATAACAGTGGATTTTACACAGATGAATAAATAAATGTGGTTATCACAGATTTATAGAACAATGGATCATCATTTTGCTGACTTTATGGATGAACCCCAACACGCTCTCCCTTTTATTCCCCCTTAGAGATAACCCTGTATCCAATGTCCATGCCTGTGTTAAGCCACCTTCATGTACAGTGGGGGCCCCCGGATTCTTCATTTTGGGGCTAAAAACATTGAGAACCACCGAAATACACCATGAGAATACTTCAAGGTCCTCGGGGTCATGCTAACAAACAAACCATTACTTTAATTTCAATGCAGTGTGAATGAGTGCACTGATTCTAATCCTGAAAACAAGACACTTATCCAGTGTAGAAATACCACTAGGAAAGAAAACAACTATTACACGTGTACATTTTCCCTTATTTTGGTCTAAATGGATAAAAACTCTGTCGAGGAGAAAAACAGGCACAGCGAACTGTTACAAGTTGTTTGCTTTGTTGTTGCTGTCATTTACTTCTGCCTTTAGAACATTATGAGTGTATAAAAACTGCTGCCATCGTAATTGAGAAATCAATACCTAATTTGCTACAGTGGGAGCAACAGCCATTAAGTCAAAGTCTGGACTTAGTGTGTGTGTGGGTGTGTGCGTTTGTGTGTGTGTATGAGTTGTTTCTGTAGGGCGCAGTAGCCTCCAATCTCTCATTTGGACACAAAGGGGCATATGAAAGGCAAAGACAGCAGCTGGTTCCCATTTAGCCCAGTATGCATGTGAGGCTCTCACTTTAATTCAGATGGGATCTGACAGACATTAAATATATATATATATATATATATATATATATATATATATATAAAGGCTGACTTTGTTTTTCCTACGAGAGCCTGCAATGGGAGTTGACAATGTTTTGACATCCTGGGATCTTACCTTTACCACGGTGACCATCCCATCGTTGCTGACAGGGTCCGTGCGAATGGTGAAGTGTCCAGATGGGTCTCCGCTGATGATCCTGTAAATGGCGTTCCAGTTTGGAGAGTGTGGCTGGTCCGCGTCAATCACCGTCAGATTAGCTACCACCACGTCCACCCTGTTTTCTGGGACCTCACCAGAAAACTGCAGAAAGTCGGAAAGCAGAAAAGCAGTTTTTTTTTTTAACCATACCTGAGGTGATGCCACTTTTAGTTGTTATGCTGCAAAGAAGTGGAAAAAATTGCCAGTGGAGCTGAAGTCAGCATCCAATATTCACCAACCAATCCATGTTAAAGCCACTCTCTTTCTCTACTGTGTATGACTGAGAGAGATGTATTTAATCATATTATTGTTGATTTGGTTTTTACTGCTGATTATAAATGTTTTTACTGCCGATTTTAATGTTCTTATTGATTTTTAAACTTTTAAATGTTTTCTGTTGCACTTTTTAATCACGTAAAGCACATTAAATTGCCTTTGTGTATGAAATGCGCTATAAAAATACATTTGCCTTGTCTTGCCTTTCGAGATTCATAGAACCACATACATGCTAACCTTTAACGGCTAGGTGTGCTTTGAAAGAATTTGAACTAGAATAACTTTTCACTGGCATTTATTTATTTGTTTGTTTTTTAAACAAAAGTTTTTTAAAAAAAACTCATGGACTTACAGTATCTCAGCTTGTAATCTTTATTAAATTCCACTCAGTTACGTTGGGTTGGTTTCTTTATTACCCCTCAATTGGATCGGATCTAGTTTGCGTAATTCAAAGTGACATTTCTTTAAAAATGGCGGTGCCCAACCATTTGGACTATCTGTATCGTTACTGGTGGGGATAGAAATTTCGGTAACACTTTACTTGAAGTTTTATACATAAGATTGACATTACGCTGTCATTATCTGTCATTAGCATGAATAAAGTGTCATTAACCTGTCATTAAGTGTCGTTCACTAACAACACTTAATGACAGCCTTCACAACACCTTGTTCATGCTAATGACATATATCATGTCATAATAATAATAGTGTAATGTCAGCCATTATGTATACAATTTCAAGTAAAGTGTTTCCAAAATTTCTTTAAAGTGTAAGATTTAAAGTGTGAATAATCACAGGATCACTGATCTAGAACTGTAAATAACTGACAAAGTGAATATTTGGCTCTTTGCTCTGCTTTTTCACTCAAGCCCTTTATCAAAAATAAATAAATAGATATATATGTATGTATGTATGTATGTGTATATATATATATATATATATATATATCAATAGTTTTTATGAGCCTAATTACAATCTGACGGGTTTCTCTTCATGGTTCATAATTTCCATGTGGTATCTCTTGCTGAAGGGTCTCAGGCATTCAGGGTCAGTTTCAAACATCAAGGCTTTTGTTAAACATCACATTTTCTTGTCTTTTTTAATTGCTAGCCTTCAAGAAAGAATTAATTGCGTTTTTTATTATCATGTTGGTTCTGTATCTCAGTTTATATTTTAAGTGAAAATTACTGTAAAGCCCTTTGTAAATAAAGTTATTGCCTTTAATCAAAATTAGGGTCTCAGGTATCCAGGCTTAATTTGAAATATTACGACTTTTGTTAAAAATCACTTTTTTTCTTGTCTGATTTAATTGTCAGCCTTAAAAAGAAAAAAAAAAAAACATTTAATTGTGGTTTTACTATCATGTTGGTTCTGTATCAGTTTACATTTTATGTGGAAATTCCTTTATATCTTAAAAAAACAGTATGCAAATCAAGTTACTGCCTTTAATCAAAACATTTTCCTTTTTACACATTTTCTTTTCACCACTGCAGAGTCCTAAAAAAACAAACAAAAAAAAAAAAACAGTAAAGAAAATGAATAAAACACAAGCACGCTGGGGCCTAGTTTTCTAAAAAATTCTCTTCCTTAATGAGCAACACTATTTCATTCTTGTGAAGGCAGGGATAACAAATACAGGATATTGAGGGTTAAAAAAACTGCCTGACTGCATTGGAGTGTTTTTAGTTGTCTCCATGCTGTACAAACACGTGCTTTGTTGTGATAAGCCTGATAAAGAGTGAGCGGCTGTCTGTCATCTGTCTGTTATGGTGGGGATTGATCAAAGCTGCATGAGCTCAGGGGGATAAAAACCTCCAAAGAACCAACTATCTCCAGCAATGAATCCTCCCCATAACTCCTGTTAAAGACAAGGTGACCGTAGCCCTGCCCACACACACACACACACACACACACAAACAAAGCCATATCTTCTTCCCCCTAAAGGTTAGAGGAGGCACTTCGTTGTAGAGGCGACACCATACAGTGGCAGCGTGGGTAACAGGCGTGAATGAGCTACTGAGCCGCTTATATGTGAGTGTAGGATATCAAAGAGCAAAGCCCCAGACCAAACACTCCATCGGACTGTAATACCCTGCCTGGCAACCCGGCACCAACCCAGCAAACAGCCGACAGCAGCAGGGAGATTAGTGGTTTCCGTCAGGAGAGCTGTTCAAAGTCTCAATGACATTCTTAAGACAACAGACAAGTAGCGGTGGTCTCGATGCTCTGCCTGCTTTGCTTTGGGTGAATGCAAAGGCTCTGGTATGTTAGAGTAAGAGCCAGTCTTTTTATGGGTATATGTGTACGATACGCCAACATTTGTGAAATAATCGTAATTTAAAAAATATGTTGCTGTCGTAACCATAATTAAATTGTAATTGAGTTGAGGTAATTGACTTTGTAATTGTATTTGCCTTGAAAATTCTATAAAAATTGTCAATTATACAGTAATTTAACGCAAAACAGGGGAACCATGTTATAGTTCTACACATATGTAGTTAACAATTACTAAAATATAGTTTCATATCAAGCTTTCCCACTTTTTACTATTTAAATAAAATATATAAATCAACACAAAAAAAAGGCTCAGACGTCAACACCAAAAATATTAAAACTTGTATTTTCATTGATTACGAAGCCGAACAAGGTAATAAATAGATAGGAAATAAATGAGATGATAGTTTTAAGTGTATTTTACAGCTGATTAGTACCCATTATTAGGTTATTTATTTCAGGCTGGGTAATTGTGATTCATTCTAATTGAACTTTAGTAATTGATAACGTAATTGTAACTGACTTTCTCAGGATTTAAAAAAAAATATTGTTATTTAATTGTAATTGGAAAAAATGGTGGTCACTGTAATCGTAATTGAATTGTAATTGAACATGGGTCAGCCAAAACAGTGTGAACTGTACTTTTCAACGTCATTTCCTCGTATCTTAAAAGAAAAGGGAGAAATGTGGGACTTTGCATAAAAGCTACTTTATCGTCATAAAGCAATGAGGTCATTCCATGTCATTTCATGGTCTAAAATATTATGCATTTTTTACCAATTGTTCAGTGATTATTTAATAGGCACACTGTAAATTTGTAGTTTGAATGGATGAATACTTTTTGAGATATGGACAATTTAGTGAAAAATAAGGACGAGCGACACATACCTCGTGTGTCGATTTTCGCTCGTCCTTATTTTTCTTCCGTTTTCAGCTTCTAATACCTCAGGAACTACGCTACATAGAAAACTGAAATTTGGTATAGTAATACATACACTCTCCCAGAATATGCAAACATATCTGCTATACATCAAATCTGGTGGACATGCCAGGCCATCAAATTTGGAAAAAAAGTTTGTCGAGGTTTCGGGCTCTAACATGTTTGAACCTTCAGTAAACAACTTTACATATGTCTCAGCTCCCTGTCCTTTTATAAGCTTTGAGCTACTGTATGTACACAGACTGTTCACATCACTAAGGATTAGTCACATATATGCATTGGTTCTTAAGTGACAGTCTCTTGAAATGTGAAACAATTCTTTGTTGAATTGGTTGAAATGACATGGAATCACCAGTGTTTATTTGTTGGTTTTGGCAGAAATACTAACTTACTTAATGAATTTAGAATTTTTTTTTTTAAACCAAAGTTAGATCTTATGACATAAAACATTCCATTAAATTTTGGAGGGGATTTGGCTCAAAATACTGATTCTGGATCAGTTAGAAAAATCAAAATTTTTTTATCTCTCATCAATGGCGTAATTAATGGATCTTTATGAAATGTATGAATCTTTAAAGTGTGAATAATCACGGTACAATGATCAAGATCACTGATCCCGATAACTGCAAATATCTGGAAAAGAGAATATTTGGTGTTTTTTGTAATTAAAAATAATAATAAAAGTGCAAGTATAAATGTGCCTCCATTCAACAGAGTATGATTGAATTTAGTCAATATTGCATTTATTTTTTTTAATGTTATATACTGTATATACATTTATTAATTCTATTCTTGCTGGGGTTTGTACAGAATCATACTGGCTGCATTTTATTTCATTTAATCCATATCTTTGACATAATGTACACACACACACACACGCACGCACGCACGCACGCACACACACACACACACACACACACACACACACACACACACACACACGCACACACACACACACACACACACACACACACACCTGTCTTTTGTGTCCTGGAAAAATGGGCCACACAGTGATGGTGTTGATGAAATATTAATAATCAACATTAAAGACAAATTCCCCAAACTTTTTTTTTTTATATCTGGGGCACATTGGAAGCTATAAGGGCTTTTTTTTGCAAACGCTAAATATTTGCATAATGACCTGCATTTCCAACAAAATGACTTTTATGCTTTTCTTTTCACTTGGATGATTTATGAAGAGAACTGGTAAAAGTGGACAGCTAACTGGGTCTCTAAACACTCCTGTTTATCCACACTATCTATGACAGACTTATGTGATGGAAATAGATGGAAACACTGTGCGACACATTTTTACCCTTTTTATGCAACTACAGTACACCAAACATATTTTAACCTACTTTCATCACTTTTTCTTGCCATATTTTTGCTCCTTTTAATGCATTTTTGCTACATTACTCCAATTTCTGCTACTTCTCCATTAAAATTCAATGCCTTTTCTGTACATTTTTTTCACTTTCAAGACTTTTTCGGCACTTGTAAATCATTTCCACCTCTTTTCCCACCTAATGTAACACATGTTGACCCATCATTGTCACTTGTAACCTCTTTTCACCAAATGTCATGCTTTTTTTATTAATTCAACCAATTTCACCATTTGTTAAGCCCATTATTTGTCAGTTTAAACTAATTGTTGCTACTTTTAAGCAAATGTTGACACTTCAAACTCTTTTTACCACTTTTCCCGTCCATTTCTGGCCACTCTAGTTTGCAACTTTTAACCATTTTCTGTGGTTTAAAAAAAAACATTTTTTCCACCATTTTGGCTCACTTTTAACCCAATAGACCCATTTTATTTCTGATTAAAACAAGGATTTACATCTTTAAGATGACTATATATATGGCACAAATAATAATAAACTTCCTGGATAACAGTGGATATTATTCAGATAAATAAATGAATGTGATTATCACAGATTCATAGAAGAATTGACCATAAATTTGCTGATATGTTTATAAATCTTTAGCGCTGCTAAAAAGATTTCCTTCTGTTCTTAAACAACCTTCCCTGTCTCTGCTGCCATCACTTTCTCATCACATTTTGTTCATCTTTTTTCTTTTTTTACCGTTCTGCATGGTGGCCTACTCGTCAGCGAGCCAGCATTCTTTGTTCTTTTCTCGCTCATCATCTCCTCTCCCTCTGCCTTTTTTCTTCCTCTGCCCTCACTTTGTACATTTCCCGCTGTGTATGATGTGGCAGCTCTCTGATGAGCTCTGTGGCTGACACATGCTTACCGCCTATGCTAACTCATCATCATAAGGGTCCTAATAGCCCTCAGGGTAAATGCTAATACTGCCTCCTCTGCTAGCACCTTAAAGAGCTGAGCGTACTGTATTGGTGATAGCGCCTCGGCTGCTCTTTCTTGCAGCTGCAGTGCTAAGCACCTTATCTAGCCACCAGGCCTGGGCTATCACCACCGCTGATAGGTGAAAGTATGCATCCTAAGAAATCTGACACCTGGAGCCAAATTGGCACCAAAAACACATTTCCCTCTATCGAGCTCAACTGATTCTCATTTTTGCTTTCTTTACTTTAAAAAAACAAAACAAAACATGAAATAAAAGGATTTTTTTAGAACCAATATTAGGCAGTAAAAATCACACCAAGACTGAATCCAAAAAGAAAATAGCTGAGTCATTTGTTAATTTTGCACAATACTTCTGAAATATAATTACCATAGATCATTACTTGCAGAGTGTGACTTTGGACTTGTAAATTTTACTGTATACTTAACACTTCCACACTTAACCTGAACAAAAATCTTCTGCATCATGAGTTGCCATTGAGTTTTGATTGGTTGATGTTGTGTATTTGTCCACCAATAGAAAATAGGTGTATTCTTTGCTTGCAAACACTTCTCTTTGTGAGAGAAGGAAGAATGGCCTGTCTTTGCTGTTCATTTCTGCACCGAACGCGTCAAAAAGGACCAGGAAAAGTGCAGCGTTGTATTGTTTTACTTGGTCCATCAAGATCATTTAAAAAACCGGTATATAGTTGTGAGTCCTCACTTTTAACACACGTTAAAATGGACACTCTGAGGGACACTCCAGAGGGTTAAGTAAACTTAACACCAGATTTCCACTGGATGCGTAACTACTCCGTAATGCAGGGATGTCAAACTCATTTTAGTTCAGGGGCTAAATATAAAGTAGTTTGATCTTAAGTGGGCCACAGATTTAGGGCGGGAAAATGAGCAATTTCAGCAAAAAATTTGTATATGTAGGGCGCTGACAATATCCAAGCAATAAGTGACAATAATCAGTCCCTGTAGGATTTTTTCCTAATTTTGTGACTCATATTTATTTAATGTTGGGAAATTATTAGAAATAATTTCAGGAAAATTATAATGTTTTGTACAATTTGAGATATAAAATGACTGCAGTCAAGTGATAAAAGCATGGGAAAATTGCAATCCTCTAAATATTGTGGAGTTTCATTGAATTAGTGCATTTAGAAGAGCTGAGATATCTACAACTGAATTATTTGGTAATTTACACAATAATTAATGTTTTCTCATCTTCTTTTACTCTCCTGCTGGCCGAATTGGATGGTCTAAAGAGCCTGATTCGGCCCCCGGACTTACAGTTTGACACATGTACCGTAACGTCTCCGCTGCATAATCCGCTTTTAGTCAATCTCCACCGCCTACTTCTGTGATGTGTAACTGTTGCAGCAACGACTCAGTAGATCTTGCTAATTCATACATATAGCGAGTTGTAATCAATACAAAGAGAACCACAAAGCCATACAAACAGTTCATTGTGTCCCTGGAGAGGACATAGATAAGGTTGATATTTATATTTGAAATACGACCCACTGCCTTGATACCCTGGACAGGATGTAACCTCGCATAGCGCCTGCAGAAAGCTGGAGATAGGCACCAGCAGACCCCTGCCAACCTGAAAAGGAGCAAGTGGGTCGGAAAATGGATGGAAATATGATCCACCTTGAACATGAAGTATTTCCTTTGGAAAATGAACTGGATATTTTATTCTGTGTCCATTCACTATTTTCTGTCCCATGCGAGCTTATCTTTGCTGAATTTGTGCGTCATTGGTCCGCCATCCGGCAAAAATAGAAGGTCTACGCATCTATTTCAGACCACATATGCATGCAGTGGAAATGGACACATTAGCTGTGTTTCCATTACAGATTCTCGCAAAATAAAAGCAATGTCTGACGAAGTATAATTGTGCTTCGTACGTGTTTCCATTGAGGGCTGTTTTGGGCAGGAGCCTCGCAACTCCCGTGAAATCCTGCGAGACTTCGCCGCAGGAAGATGGACGCTCCAAACCTTCTTATAACATTCTGTATTCCTTTGTTGTTTCCCGTCTAATGTGGCAGTAATAATTCTAAAGTATAATTCCAAGAAAGTCCCTGTGTCCTCTTCTGTCTATACATACCGCGCCATGTTTTGTCGGAGAGAAGTGGTCATGTGACAAGGTACCTCATGTTATGTGACCAAGTACATCACTTTCTGTGACGTGCATATGCGGAAAAAGTGTTTCCATAGCGCTTTTTGCAAATTCAGGTGTTTCAATTACCAGTTTTTATTAATAGAGGACAACACTGAGTACAGATGGACGTTCAGAAGAAATCAAGAATGTTTTGACCAGAGAGACATGTAAACCCATGTAAATCTGCGATGGTAAAACAGGGGACGGGACCCGGATAAGCAAACTGCTTCTCTCGTCTCCTTTTTCGGCATGTACAAAAAATGTAAAAAAAAAAAAAAGAAAAAAGTGAATGTAACCATGTCGGAAATAAACTGAATAAATAAAATAAATAAAAAAATAAAAATTGTGCTATATAGATTTTGTGCATTTCCAAGGGTTATGGAAACGCAGCTATTGACTAGAATGGAAACGTATCAGCTCCGTTGCTGTTACACAGCAGACATGCAGCACTTATGCATCCAGTAGAAATTGGAGGTAACACGAGCTGATTGAAAGGGAAGTAAAAAAAAAAAGTTGTGTTCAGTTCTGGTGTATCATAAAATAACACAAAAAACTCCCCCAAAAAACAACTACACCAGCACTATAAACATTTTAAATTTAAAACTGATATCTCAATATTGGAGTAATGAGCACTTCTGCCTCAAAGAAGGAAAATCCTGACTCCTGGGTTCCCTTCACATTTTATTTATTTGTGGTACAGGGAATAAAAACCCTATCTAAGAAGTAGCAGCCATTGAAGTATAGTGGATAAGATTTATCTTAAAAGACACTTTTGAAGTATGTCACAGAGGTTTCAGAATCAATGTTCAAATGTAATGTGATAGGATATCATAGGATTTAGTTTAAGTCTATTATTAAACCTTTAAACCTCTTCTTTAACCAAGCTAAATGCTTTTTCCCCTCAATTTTCATGTGCAACAACTTACAGTTCTGGAGGTCAGCATAGGTGGGCTGTCATTGATGTCACTGACGGTGATGATGGCAGTAGCTGTGTTGGAAAGGCCAAAGTTCAAGTTTCCTTCCATATCCGTTGCCTGAACGATGACGGTATATTGAGACACTTTCTGTAAAAGACACAAACACATAGTCCACAGTTACAGATGGTGAATTAAAGCAGTCTCACTATGTTTTTCAGTCGCTGTCCGTGGTTCTGAAACACAGAGGCAAAAGTAACGGATTACAAGTACTCGCGTTACTGTAATTGAGTTGCTTTTATGGGTACTTGCACTTGTTTTATTAGTATGTTTCTAAAATAGTAGTTTTACTTGTACTTAAGTATGTTTTAAAAAAAAGTGAAGTCATTTGTTACATTTCTACACCCACCCGTTACTGACTAAATTATTATTTTTTGTTTTAAAATAACCAATGGACACTGAAACTACCAAAAAATCAAATAATGAAATGCATCATGTTAAATGTTTTTACTGATAATTTTAAACTTTTTTGCTGCTGATTTGAATGTTCCTATTGATTTTTAAGCTGCTTTCTGTTGCACTATTTGATCATGTAAAGCACATTGAGTTGCCTTGTGTACAAAGTGCTCTATACAAACACATTTACCTTCCCTTGCCATCAAGTCATAGCCGACCAATCAGATTAAACGTACTGCAGGGCACCAAAACACATTACATTTTGACAAACCTTTGTTTTTATACAGATAGCTTTGTGGAAAAAAAAGTTCCAAATATGCAATATTTGGTCTCTACCTTTGAAAGTTTAGAGATGTTTACTATATGCAAGGCAAGATTTATTACCAAAAATAAACACAGGGGGGTGAAAGTAACTAGTAACTTTTACTTTGAGTACTATTTAATTGAGCTACTTTTTACTTGCACTTGAGTACAATTTCAATGAAGTAACAGTACTTGTACTTGAGTAAGACATATCAGTACGCTTAACACTTCTTCTGAAACTGAACGTCATGAGGGTGAAGTCTTTAAACTGACTGAGTTGTAACTGCTTGAGAGGAAAGTATTAAGATTCACTGTAACAGCACTCTACGGGCACAGCACGCCACAGTCTTTAAAGGCGCCGTTTACGCAGATCCACTGAGGGACGGATTTAAAGGCAATGATCCAAGTGACAGAGATTTATCGACACATCTGAGAGAAATAATTTGATGGAACGATAAATGCCATTTCATCTTCTACAAAGATTCAATGTCTTTTCAGAAGACGCTGAAATATGGCTCTTATTTATACTTTTGTACTTGAGGGTGTTTGAGATCTTTTCCTCGTGCTGCATTCCGCCCACCCTTTTTTCTCTCTTCCTTCTCTTCATGGCTTCCTCCGTCTATACTCTTCTGTCCCAGGGTGCAGTTAATGGGCTGCAGGAAGCATAAAGCCCACGAGCTGACTGCCTGTATAATGCGTCTCGTCACTGAGATTTCCAATTACATTCCCAGTGTCTCGTTCACCTGCTAATTACCAAGTAAATATCCCAATTAGGCAAGGAAACCACATCAAGAGGAAAAGACAACTGCTCTTGATGCCAGATGAGTTGCTGAACTCCAACCTGCTAGACACACTCTTATTAACACCCTGACGTATACACAGGGATCTACACATGTACACAAATATCTCCTCATCTGGTGCTTGCCTGAATGTCCCATCAGCCTGTGTGTGTGTAGGGAAAACTCTCGCTAATTAGACAAGGCAGTAATTATGTAGAGTTCCCCAGAACCTCTCAGCATTGCAACAAAACCGCAGGATACCACATTTCGTCGAGAAGACCGAGGCCCAGTTTACACGAGAACGTTTTCTAGTAAAAACGCAATAGTTTTATTGCGCTTTTGCGTTGCTTTTACGCAGAAACAGCATTTTAGTGCTTGAAAACGGAACTTTTAAGAAAATGGGCTCAACAGTGGAAGTTTTTCAAGACGCTTCCCCCTCCATGTTTGTGTAAACAGCGAAACAAAACTTTCTGCGTTACTCGCATACGCACTGAGGCTGCAGAGCCTCAGAGGCTAGTTTGAACACATATGAGGTAACCTGAGTGTCCACCTGGCATTCAAAATGTGAAATAAATCCATCCAGTCCTCTGTTTGTGGTCTGTGTAAGTCTTACCACACAGAGAATAGGGCTTCATTTAAAATGTTCTGAGTTTGTGACGTCACAAGCTAAACTCCACGAGAGAAGGAAGAAAGAATCACATCTCTGGCCCTATGTTTACAGCACTTATCATAGACAGCGCCACTTTTACAGTTTAAATGATCAACTTATGGAGTTACTAAAGGATGAGTTCACCCAGAACTTAGGCTTATTCAAGAAGTTAACCGCTTTAATTTTGCTGTTTTAAAAGGTGAGCATTTGATAAAATATGTTACCTTTAATCCTGAACCCATTGCTGAGACACAATTCACATCTGTGCATGGCGTGCACATGTAGGCAAGTTTCTTTAATAACTCAGCTTTATTTAATAGCCACTCGTTCTGTATACAACTGTAAACATCACAAGCAGCTTCATGTGATGCTACAGACGCTATGTTGAGGTTTACTGCTGCAGCACACAGCTCAGCAACCTACTTCTACATATGTGACACACACAGCAACACAACAAGTCAAGAATGAGTAATTTATGCATTTCAGAACATCAATTATTCATGTACCAGAGGACAGCCTCCATTAAACTCCTCAGCAAACATTTGTGCGTCGTCTCACGCTTATTGAAACACATCACCTTCACTGTGCAGCGTCTAACCAGAGTCTGTGTTAAAAACCGGGTTCGGTCAAATAGTTTTAAGTAGGAGCGCAGCTCTGTAATTGGTCAGAATCTGATGCAGGCTTGAAATACGTTTCCGCTGATCCAAGTAAATTAACACTTTGTTGGAGAAATTCAGTTTAAATCCAAAGAGTGATGGACACGAATGCTCTTACTTGTGTTTCCTTATTTTGGTTCATTGCAAAAGCACACCATCTTTTGGCCTGGCATGTTTACTACATTGTTTTTGATGCATCTAGCAGTCCCATGTTAACAAATCGTATGTTGCCACGTGAATGCGGAACTTTTTGGAAACAAAAATGAAAACAGAAGCAAAACGTTGTTGTGTAAACACTGGGGCAAACGCGATCTTTTTGCCCATACGCGACCTGTATCCGATCTGTTAAAGACAGTCTGAACAGAACAATTCCAATTGTTTCAAATCCGACCCAGGTCACTTTCATATGTGGTCCTAAATCTGATACAGATCTGATTTGCTTCAATGCAACCTCAGTGTGAACCATGCAGGTTTGATACGTGGACGTCACTTTATAGTAGCAGCTGTAGCAGTGACAGGCTTCAGTGCTGCAGAACAGCAGAGGGCAGGCTTGAAGCATTCACTGTTTAAACAATTCTTTTTCTGCACAAGAACATGGATTATCCTTATATTTGACACTTAGATCATGTGCCTCTTGCTGGCACTGCGCGCCTGTTTGTGCTTGACGTTCGCTTGAATTCTGCGTGCGCTGATCTGATGTTGACATTTATGGCACGTTCACACCAAACGAATCAAAAGCGTCAGGTTTACATACACAATATATGTGGACGCGCTTCTAGGAGCGTTGAGGGATCCCGCAGCACCTCCTGCGTCTCCTGTGTGGCGCGTTTTGAAGCTTTTTCATGCAGCAGAGCTGCACGTTTGGAGATTTCAAGCTTTTGATGCGCGTCCCGTGCCTCCAATGTAGCCGACGCTAGAGTAGGGATTGTTTGTTGAACTTTTGGCTGGAATCGTGGCGCTTCGACCAATCAGGAGCTTTCTCCAACAGTGACGTAGTGACGCATTTCGTGACAGGACTGTAGGACTGTAGTGAGACAACAGGAAGCCAACACAACCATGCCGTGCTCGCTCCGAGCTGTATAACCCAGCGGACTATTACTATCGAGACAGGAATAGAAAGGACTTTGCTTGGAAGAGGATTAGTGAGAAGCCCCTCCCCAAAATGCAATTTTGACACCCGATAAGCATCCGGTGTGAACGGGCTTAAAACTAAAACAAAAGTAAATATGTCATTATTGTCATATGTATGAGGAAAAAAATAGGTTTTAACTGTTGGTTTGGGGTCGGGCTCGGCTATAAATATCTTAATCACTGTCGGGTTCTGTTTTGCTCTCTTTTTCTCTTTCCTTGTCCTCTTTTGCACCTGGTCATTCATTCTCCGGCTTCCACTGCACAAAAACTTTGAGACAAACACAAAAATGCGCATGCGGGTCAGTTCGGAGCTGCAAACCTTCCACACTGGATTCTGACACAGGTCACATTTTAAATGGTAATGTGAACTGCCGAACAAATAAATTGGATCTGAGGAAAAAAAAAAAAATGAAATCTGAATTGAGCATTAAGACTTGCAGTGTAAACGTAGCCTGATACCTACTACAAACTCCGTTAAGTCCACCACAGAAATCTTCAATGAGGAATCCATGTGTGGACGATATTTTGAAAGTAAAGAACAGATAAAAGCAGGGAATTCAACTGTAGCACAAGAGAGTCTGTGTTTTTTTTCCAGCATTTTTCAAATGCTGTCCTACAAGAAGAATGAGACAAATAAACGTTCAAAGTTTCTAAGCACAAAAATTGCTGACTAAAAGCCTACGAGCGATGCTCTCCAGTGAGCTGGGAATTTATTGACGTGACAGAGACTACCGTAATTTTTCATCTTTACTACTTATTTGCTGTCTAGGATTGAGCTTACAGTAGATGTACTGTATGTATGCAAGTGTATGCCCAAAGGATTACATTAAAAATACTACTACATCAATACTCTCGGCTGAGGATTAGAATTTGATAACTCAATGGCAAATAATCTTCAACAATGTTTCAAAAGCCTACAAGAATCCACACAAATATTATGATGACTAAACCGTTCTCTTAACATTTAAATCCTTTATTTGGGACAGAATCGGCAGAAAAAGAAGTCCTAATTAGGTGTGGCTGTTGTGGAAACTAAAAGTTGAAGGATGGAATCTGATCCAGATTGAATTGAACTAATAGGAAAAAAGGAAAGGAAAGCACAGATGGGTCACATCAGGGCAGCAACTGCAGAAAAAAGATGGATATTGGAATATAATGAAATGTGGGATGAAAAATAAGATTAAAAACAAAATGATTTCAGGAAAAAAAAAAAGGTTTAAGAAAGTTTAAGAGATCCAAAAAGACAGAAAAATATCTCCAATATTGAAGCAACATATAAACAGATTTATAAATACTGTATATCTTATACCTAACATTGAATTACTGTGTCCTGTGACATTTTGTCATAGGACTTCTATCTCCAACATTTTCTTTATTCCAGTTTGACTATGAACACAACAAAAAATACACATTTTGTACAAACAGTTTTTTCTCCAGGTTGAGTGAAGGGTTATTAAGCTCCAATTGTTTCGTTGTTGTTTGACACACTGAACAGGTTTCTTAGAGCAGGCTTTTATTCTCTAGGATGAAATTAAGATAAATGAAACCTGCTAAACCACATAACTCACATTTGGAAAACTGTATGCGTAAGTCCTCCAAAAGTTGTTCTCAAAAATAAAGATTTACTCACAAATGTCAAAAGTTTGTTCTCGAATCCACCATAAACAATGGGTTTGTTGACAAATGATCTCCAGAGAAGTATTAGCATAAAACTATGGGTCCGACATGAGAGACATTAAGTATTGATTTATTTTTGACGATGCCATTTTTGGTTCCCGACCCACTTGTTGAGACTCCCTGCCGTAGAGGAATGCAAAAATGGCGCCAAAGCGAAAAAGACTCTTTAAAAAGTGTTTTTACTCAATTCTTTTTCGCGTTTTCACTTCCTTTTTATCACATTTTTTGTGTTTTTTCACCAGACAAGGAGGTAAAAGAGTTTCTTCTGCCAATGTTTTATCAACAACTTTCAACCCGTGAGAACACCAAAACCGTCACTTTGTTAGTGTTTTTGGGGTCTCACTGGCATCAGTTAGAGATGAGAACATTTTCTGGATTACAAACAGGTACAGGTACTTTGGTTTGTCCTTCTTCCTCTGTGTTTTATTAGCTGGTCTTGTTTTAATGTTGCCAATAGATTTCCTGTGTTTTACACAGGATAGATATGATTCTATGGGCTTTTGTCCCTGTCTCACAAGTGTCAAGGGCATCCTAGCTTCGATTTTTTCTGACTCTGATTTTAACCACGCGTAAGCACACAAACAGTGCATGCAGCGTGAGCAGCGCGCTGCAGCGTGATGTGTTGTTAATAGCTCTGTCACTGCTAACAGTTCAGGAACGCTGATCGCTCGCTGGGTTTTTCCTTGCAAAGTTGTCACTGGCATAAAGTTGTCACTGGCGTATCCATGTAGCAAAAAAAAAAAAAACACATTTGGGTCTTGTCACTACTTTCAGGGCTCCATAAGCAAGGTGACCGCAGAAGTGTGCAATGGAAGAAAAAAAAAGAAAAACATTTGAAATTCATAATCAGTGTCTCTCAAATAGGGGTACGTGTGCCCTGAGGGGTACACGATGGCACCACAGGGGGTACTTGAGAGAGACAGAGGAACATTAACAAATGAAGGCATTGAAAATACGGGGCTTTATAATGTTTACTTTTAGTTAAAAATGATAATCATACTAAATATTAATAGAAACTCACAAAACGACAATAAAAACACATTAAGAGAAAAATATACTGAATAATAAAAAGAACAGACACACAACAACAAAATGACACCAAAAACACGCACTAAGAGATAAAAAAAATACTTACTATTACTAGCGACACACAAAACTACAACAGAGACACACTAAATGAAAGAAAACCCCATGAGATCACTGCAAAATACACCCAAAAATAACAGAGAAACATACAAATAGACATAAACACACACACACTGAGAGAGAATAATTTAAATACCAACAACACACAAAACCGACAACAAAAACACACAAAATAAGAGAAAAAATATACTGAAAAATAAAAAAGAACAAACAACAACAAAATACACAAAAATAACAGAGAAACATACAAAAAGACATAAACACACACACACTGAGAGATATTATTTTAAGTAACACCAACAACAACACAAAACCGACCACAAAAACACACAAAATAAAAGACAAAATATACTGAAAACTTGAAAAGAACAGAAAAAAAAAACAAGGAAACACACAAAATGACGATAGAAATAGAAATCTTGATTAAGAACATGAAAATACAGGGATCAGTCTTGATCCCACATCAGGAGGGAGATGACCGTAAATGAAAGATAATTTTGAAATAAATCTATTCAGAAAGTCTAAATATCGTTTCATTCCACTTATTTACAAAATGAGATAATTTAAAATGTGTGTTATTACTTATTTATGCCATCATTATCCTCTATAGCTGTTGTGTCGTAGTATTCTGAGCAAAATGTTGCAGTCGGACATAGGGGCTCCTTGGATTCAAAAGTAAGAGAAAGGGGGTACTTGAGATAAAAAGGTTTGAGAACCATTACTGCTCTAAATACACAGATAAATACTTGTTGAGACTAATTCAAACAAGACACATGCTAAAATACTGTACATATGCAACTACATTTACATCTTCATGAGTAACATAATAGCTGGAAAAAGACCAACCTCTCGATCGAGGCCAGGTGCCACCGTCACAATGTCACCGGTCTCACTGTTGATGGTGAACATGTTTGGGATGGGGCTGTGCGGGGTTTGGGAAAGGATACGATAGCGCACCATTCCATTGGCCGTGGTGTTGTCATCTGCATCAAACGCTGCCAGATGCATCACGAAGGTTCCTGACAAAATAATAACAAGAAAAGTTGATTACATGTCACCATATACAGTCGGTCCAAGACATTTAAGCATTCTGTATTCATAAAGGAAAAGTCACAGATATTCTAGGCACGAGTCTATAATAAAATCATATTTTATCAAGGCCTGGCAATTCCAGTCACACACATACACACACACATTTACTGAAAAGCAAATGAAGAACTGCATCACTACAAAAGTGTTTAAGATTGGCATCTGGAAACACATAGACCACAAAAAAACCAGTCTGGCCCATAGTTGCTCTTAATGGAAAAACTCCAAACAAAGCTGGCTGAGCCACTTTAAAATGCATTGCTATGCAATCCTCAACATGAATGTACACATGGGTAAAGGCTGTGCTTTGGAAGTGGGCTGAAGCAACGGTTTTGGTGCTTAAATTTGTATTTTTGATCATTCTGATGCAATTTATTAGAGTATCTTAGAGGTTATACTGGAGTATATTGTATATTAATCATAGAATATATTGGAGGTTCGTCGCCTAGGGGTTCATTGAAGGAAATATAATTTTCTTTTCCTTAAAGAGAAACTAAACTCTGAGGATTTGGCTGACAAGTGTAGTTTTGAACATTCTGTGGGGCACCTGGAGCAGTTAAGACACGCCCAGTCTATATGATAAAATCTCCAAAGTACAAGCTATGGTATACACACTATACCTCTATTTCGCAACTCTCTTGTTGGGGCGGAGCCAACAGTGGTGGTTTGTGATGTAAGAAACCACCAAAACGTCACAAACCACCATTCACAGCTAATTGCAAAATTCTGTTGTAATAAAAGGGTTTAAACCCGTAGAGGGCAGTCCCTCTTACAGTTTTACAACAAAAACTGCCAAATTGTAACTAAATTGTAACTAAAATGTTAACAGTTGGACACGAATCAATCAACACCCCTACTTAATACCCAAATACTTTAGTGGTTTTGGGGTTTAGTTTCTCTAAAATGGAAACAAATCCAAGCAAAGCCAGCTGAGCCACTTTAATCAAAGGAAATACTGTTTTTTCTTTCCCTAAATGTCAATCATTTGTTGTTGAAAAATGGCTTTGAGCGGCAAGTTTTCAGGTAAAAAAAAAAATCTATGGTCAGAACTTTAGCTGTGATTGGATTTTCTTCTTTTAGAGCATTTTTGTTTTATAACAATTTCATTATTGTCATTGAGAAAACTATAATACATAACTAATAAGCTTTGTTTTATTGAAAAAACTAAATAAAAATCTATCATTAATACGGCCATTGGGATGTTTTTCAATTCTTTAAAGTTAGGAATTACTTATTGTGACATTTATGAAATGACTTGGTTTAACGATGCACTGTTTTGCTAAATCAACATGCCACACACAGATTTCAAAAACTGCAATTAACAATAATTGCACAGGTAATGGTTATTGGGCTCATAAAAAAAGGCTAACAAAACCATTGGAAGTTCGGCAACAGTTTGACGACACATTTTACTCTAAATTGATATCTACAGTTTAACGCTGACAGAGAAATCTGGGCCATTTGCCATCTGGAAACGTTGACTTAACAAGGACAAATGATAAAAACAATGTCCAAACATCATCTTCAAAACAAATTATACACGAGTATAAAGTGCACGCTAAATCAATTATGGAGGTTATTTAGAGGCTGATCACGTCTCAGTGTTTCCCCTGTGGAACTCCTGACTGATTCTACTACTACTCACACACAAAGGTATTATTAACTTCTGCTTCAGAATGATAATACTTCTTAATGAGAATGGAGGAAAGAGAAACTTACTCCACATGACAGAGGAGTACATTTATCATCCATGTGTTACTATCCAGCCAATCAGAAACCTTACAAATATCTACTCTCTCTCAGATATAAAGGTGTAACCACACCAGAAAAAAATACATTTGGTTTGTATGAAATGTGAACATTTTTTAAATGTGTTACAAAATTAGGAGTATTATTTTGGATGTTTGACATCTTATCACATCCACAATAACACTTTTTATCTCAGCCAAGGAGGTCATATGGCGTTTATTTATTAGTTTGTTTGACTGATAGAAGTACTTCACCAAAAATAGATCTTACGCCAGGAATGTTAAATATTATCACAGCGGGGGCCACAAAAATGTGATTGTATCTGATCCAAGGGCCACATGATCAACATTTATGTCAGCATTGAGAATAATGTCATTTTGTGTGTTTTTGGAAACGTGCATTTTTTTTATTTTTTTTTTTGGTGTTCTTGCTTTAATCTTGTGTATTTTTCTGTCATTTTCTGCATTTACGTTGTCAATTTATGCATTTTTGGGGTCACTTTCTGTAGTTTTGTTGTTGCTTTCTGTATTTTCCTGTAATTTTGTAGATATTCTTGTATTTTAGTAGTCATTTTGTTTGTTTAAGTGGTTGTTGTGTCAGTCTTTGCTGTCATTTTGAGTATTTTTGGAATTTTGTGTGTGTTTGTGAGTTCTGGGAGTCATGTTGTGTATTTTGTTGTGCTTTATATTCCTTCCAACTTCTTGAAAAACAATTTTTGGGGGCCACACAAAATTAGACCAAGAGCCAAATGTGCCTATGTCTGCCTTACGCTATGGAAGATTCCATTACATTTTGAAGGGGGATCTGGATGAAATATACTGATTCTGTATCATTTTATTTATCATTTTTATTTTACCTGTAGTTAACCAGATTATTGAGAAGAAGTTGTCATTTTGGATTAGTTTAAAAATTGAAAAATCCTTGTCAACATTTTTTAAATGCATATCTCGGTAATAATTGACCGATCTTTATGAAATTTAACTCAGTTATGTCGGGTTACACCAACGAGTTTCATTCAGATTGGGTTGGGATTGCGCATTTCATTGGGATTTTTCAAAAAAAAATGGGGGTGCCCATACATTTGGACCTACCGTATGGTTATTAATGGCCTTTAAAGTGTGAATGATCATGGTACCATGAACAGAATCACGTTAGCCTTTAGCATCTCATGTGATGTAAACAAAGTTCTGCAGCAGACAATAAATTACTATCAGACATGAATGCTTCCCTTGTTTGCTTTTCTTCCACAACACTCTCTGGGATCCCTGCCTGTCACCCAGTCTCTTCATTTCATTCGCCCTCTTGTTCTGCTGCTGCGTCGCTGATTCTAATTGCTGCAGATAGTGATTTCACGCCAGTGACAGCCCCTGTCCGAAGATAATTGTAACCGCAGCTCCCATTTCAAACTTCATTACATTTCAAAGCAACATTTGTCAACGACTTGGCCAGAGGGAGCACTCTAAAGGGCGCTCGGAGAGACGTGAAAAAAAGCTGTTAGAGAAAAATGGACTTCGGGGTTTGGTTCCAACACGGTGACTACGACAAGCTGTCTCCTATCTCAGGTTTTTATTTCTAAAGATTGAAGGATATTCAGAAGAAAAAAAAAACAATTACAATGTGCCACACATCGCTGTGATAATTTCATTTGCCTGAACACTTAATAGGTTTAATGTGGACCCCTTTGTACAGGCGTCCTAAGCTGTGCCTGACAGGATTAGGTCCATATAATGGCTCTTTAATTTGCAAACTAATTCAAGTCTATAATAGGCCTTCCACTGAAACCACTAGAGCTCTACATTCTAAAACTCGTTTTTTTTTTTTCTAATAATTATTGTTCTGCTGAATGTCATGTAAGCATTTGGGAATTACAGAGTAGCATGAGGCAAAAAGGGACTAAAAAATAAAAAAAAGGAATAAAGCGATAAAAAAATTGCAAGGTTGAAGTAAAAGACAAAGAGAAAGAAATCAAGAGTCTACTGAAGCTCATGTTATTGTCTAGACCACACGTGTCAAACTCAAGGCCCGGGGGCCAAATCCGGCCCTTTGAAGCATCTAATTTGGCCCACAGGAGAAAATTTAAATTACAGTGAAAACATGAATCATTTTATCTTTGAAACTCAACACTCCATATTGTATGACTTTAGTTATTATTAATGTTAAACTATTGAAAAAAACGTATTGCTTGGATATTGTGGGTTTCTTACATATTTTGTATTTTATGTGTACGTAGAAGTGCAAAATAGGGCATAATAATGTTGAAATTAATAATTTCTCTGCATAAAACCTGTGGATCAAACAGCTCAGTATCCTGAACTAAAAAAATTTGACACCCCTGATCTAGACGATTAAAGGAGTTACATTAATTTATTTATTTTTATTTAATTATCTGGTTTTAGTATAGTTTATTTGTTATTATTTCATATTTGAGTTGTCCATTATGTATCTTCACTGTCTTATATTTTGACTTTTCTTTTCCCTGTGCTGTTGTTTTTGTGTGGCATGGGAGGTTGGGTGGGTGATTGGGACATGGTGGATATATGTGTTCAAAGTTGTAAAATGAAAAATCTATAAATAAAGTCTGGGGGGAAAAAAGACAAAGATCAAAACACAAACAAAAGAACGTAAGCACCTACACGTCTGGAAGTCACCGGCTGTGCAATAAACTCCAGCTCATCACACTCACATGGAGAGTTCATCTTTGTGAAGTTTCAGCTCCGAGGTTACACATAAAATGACCCAGCGGTGCTACAGTGTGCCACATTTAATCCTCAATCTCCTCTCCAGCCTGAGCACCCTCTTTGGTTTATTGCCAATGTTATATGGCTACGCTAAATGAAAAGCCACCGCAGGAGACGGATTCTCCGTCTGTCTGCTAAATCAAGGGTTCCATTTCCCTTGATTTAGCAGACACACAGATCTCTGCTGCTGCTGCGTCGAAGATTTACTGGTGTAGTCATACTTTTAATGACACTGATCTCACATGCAAGCTTCTCTTCAGCCCTTTAAGCATGTCTAATTGTATCACCTCACCACATTTAAGCCTACTATTGTCCTCAAATATTACTCACACATTTTACCCTTAGGGTCAAGCTGACCCCAGGGATATTTACAAGGAGCAGGATGAAGTTTACACTTATTTAATTTCTGCCCCTTATTCAAAATTAACTTATTATATTTATTTACCTGTTATCATCATCATTGTTGTCTGTAACATTACAATTGTTTTTATTAGGGATGTAACGATTCACTCAACTCCTGATACGATTCGATTCACGATACTGGGTTCACGATACAATTCTCTCACAATTTATTTTACTAAATGGGACTGTAGACAAATGATAACTGAAAAATATTCCTTTATTTTTTTTGGGAAAAAAAAATAGAAAATACTGTACTATTTTCCTTTTATTTTTCATTGTCAAAAGAATCCCTTGATAAACTATTCAAAACAATGCAATTTAACTAAAAATAATTCTTGAATGAAATAAATAAAGGAATAATACAAATGAAGAAGAAGCCTATTAATTTAAATTCTGGTTCTATAGTAAACAATGCAAAACTCCATAATAGGTCATTTTCTTGTTAAAAGTGCAACTGAAAATGTATTTTGTGCCTTAACAATTGGACTTTAGATATTCTAGCAGTGAAGAAGAGATGCTATGCGCTAGCAGACAGAGCTAATAGAAAAACGTGACTTTTGCAGATATTCACGTAATATTACAGATATTCTTTCGGTGCTAAAGGGGTAAGGAATCATTTATGAACATGTTTAAGAGTAGAAGGCAGCCAGAAAGAAAGTAGTAGCTTTTGGACGAGAAGGATATATAGCGCCCTGTGCTGTTTAAAAAAGCACTGCGACTCAATTTTCAGAGCATCGATGTGAACCGTGATACCTATGAATCGATTTTTAACTGCCTTACGATTAATCGTTACATCCCTAGTTTTCATTGTTATAAATAATTAGTTGCAGTATTATATAATTGTCATTATTAATCCCGGCATCACTTTATTGCCACAATTATAAATATTATCACTATTAACTCAAATATTATAACAATTATTAGTACACAAAGAAGCAAGCCCGAAAACACAACCAAGTCACCTTAGGGTCAATCTGACCCCAGAGATATTTACCTCCAGAAAATGATTTTCAGGAAATTGTTGACCAAGTTTTTGTTTCAGGCAGGCACTTTGTTTAAGTGTTTAATACATAAATAACCCCTTGATAATGAAACCTTGACCTGTTCTCTAGCACCACCATCAGGTCAAACTTTTAAACTGGAATGAATTTATCTTGAATAGTTTTCATCCAAATCTTCTCAAATTTACTGACATTAATGACTACAAGAGTATGAACCCTATTGGTTGTGGTGATGATATGACCTTTTCTTCAGCGCCACCATCAGGTTAGCTTTAGTGTATCTTGAAAATGTTTTATCCAAATATTTTTTAGTTTGGGGAGCACAATCTGAATGAACCATACTGGTTAATGTTGGTGACACCCCGCACCCCCCACCCCCCTTTGCTCCCACCCCTTTCCTTTCATAAAAATATTGATTTACTTATTTTTTGCTAGTTACTTGTTTCTCATACGTATTTTCATTGTAAAATCTCTGTCTCAGAGACATCCTCCTCTACATCACGTTCACTGTGAAAGAGCTGTTCCAAAACCTCACTGACAGTAAACCTTCCTTTCCCCATGTTATATAAGAACTCAAAAATATCAACACTGCACCTGCAGGTGTGGGGATGTACAGTAAGGTCACACATGTTTTACATGGCTAAAACAGCTTGGGGCCAAATTGACCCCAGATGAACACCAATACATGCAATATGCATTCAGCACATTGAAAAAATATCATCATGATCATTTTATACTTCCTCAATTGTAAACATCAAATTATGAAAAGTCATGAAATATGAGGCATGAGAACATTGAATGGGGTCAAATTGACCCCAAGGGTAATAGGAGGGTTACAAAGTGCTCACCTGGTTTGGAGCCTTCGTCTACAGAGCCGTTGTAGACCTGGTTTTTAAACTCAGGTCTGTTGTCGTTCATGTCGATGACAAAGATGTACAAATCAATGGGGTTCTCCACTTGGTTTCCATTCATGTCCACTGCATGAGCTCGCAGCTGGGAGACAAAAACATAACAATTGCTCACAATTATTGCTTATAATCATAACAGAGTTGAAGACATAAATATTCAGTTAGAGTTGTTAATATGTTTTGATTTGCATTTAAGAAGATAAGAGATGTTAAGTTAAACCACTGGTTCCCAAACTGGGGATTGCACATTTTACGTTATTTCTATGAGTTGTAAAGAATAATCACAATTTTGACCCTTTTCAATGAAGGTAAAATTGTATTACCCACTTTGTTGACATTTTGTTGCAATGAGGGGGCCCTGAACATTTACAACAGAAAAAAGCTTGGGAACCACTCAGTTGTAAATGAACATGATTCTCTTTGTTCAACACATTTATCTGAGCACTTAAAGTGGTCATTTTCTGCAAGGAAAATATTTGTTTTCAAATGGAAATTGTCATATTTACAATTTTCAAAGCATAATTGGATTGCTAAATGAAATAAACTTTGAGTTGATATTTGCACATAAATTCAAACACAGACTACATATAAATAAATACATGAAAATGTGTTTTACGGTATCGTAACACTCAAGTGTGCCATAAAATGCCAAGCACGGTAGTGTTGCATAGGAATAAAAATAAACATTTCAAAAATACAAATAAAAAAAAAAAAACAACTAAACACTTCTTCCATAAAGAAGGATTAGATTAGTCAAGACTGAATACTCTAAACAACTTAACAAAATAAATAGTATATATTTCAGTGATTTGGTTAAACCCAACAGATCACAAAATCATATTTTTTGAATAAATTTATTTCAGGAAATCTAAAATTTAAGTTTAAGTTTAAAACTACAAAAAAATTTGACGTTTGCAACGTAAAAAAAAAAAAAATTACGTTTTAGTTTGTGTACATTAAACAAAAATCTGCTTAATAGATGTAATAAATCTAGGTAAAACTTTTCCCTTTATTAGAAAGTCATGAGTGATAAAATCCTGCAATTTCTCACAATCAATTATAGAAGATTCCCCTTAAAATGACACAAAAATTGGTCACAAAATCATAGAATTTAGAAGAAAATATCCTGCAGGGATTGTCTGTCATTTATTGTTTGGATATTGTCATTGCTTTCCATACTGTATATATCATTTACAAGTGCAAACAGCGCACAATAATATTGAAATTGCCATTTTCCCCCCTAACATTTGCAGCCCACTTGAGATCAAACTGATTAGAAATGAGTTTGACAGCCCTGTTCTATGTAATATTTTTACCCTATCAACAAATAAGTGCACTATTGACTATGTGGTATACAAAGTGTGAACCCAAACAACCATCTTATAAGAACAGCATACATTTCTTGCCTTGTCAGCTCTTTTTCCTCTGATCTGCTTTTACATTCAGTCCCCAAAATCAAAACACATTCTCATTTTGTTGGAAGTGAGCACTTGGTGCAAAATTAATGGTGTTTGTTTCAGAAAAAACTGCCTTGGATTTCGTGTCGAACATTCAGTCTGGGTTTGCTTTATTTATTTATTTTTGTATTATTATTTTTTGTTTTTTTCTGGGTTTGCTTTGAAGACAGACTTCATTTCTCTAACTCTACAAACACAGTCAGCCAAACTCAAATTCGACTGCGCTCTATTCTCCAATCAATGAAATCGCCAACAAGGATTTCTCACAGCTTGGACATGAAGTTATTAGGGGGAATCAATACATGCTGTAAAATTATTCTTGACACTTTCATTGCTGTAAAGTTAGAAAGTATGAGAAAATATTTTAAACGCAGTATAGAAAAACAAAACTGCACAAAAACATCTTGATTATTAAGAAAATGACGAGTTCACACAAAAATGTGATGTTTATAGGTCGATGTAAGGAAAATTAAAATGGGCAAACTGATACATCTTCCCTTTTTCTCTCTTTGTTGTGAAATGTTTATTTCAGATATGAATAACTTTAATTCCAAAATGAAAAATAAAATAAACAAAAAATTAAAAGATTAAGAAAGCAACAACAACAAAAAAAACAACTACATTCTTCTTGTTCCTGAAAAGAAGCAGGACAAAGTTTACACTTACTTTAATGTCTGCCCCTTATTCAAAATGAACTTATTATTATTATTTACCTGTTATGATCATCATTACAATTGTTTTTATTGTTATAAACAATTAGTTTCAGTATTATATCTTTGTCATTATTAATCCCGGCATCACTTTATTGCCTCAATTATAAATACTATCACTATTAACTATCATATTAATTATTAGTAGACAAAGGACTAAGCCTGAATTCACAACCAAGTCACATATACTGTATCACACATATAATAATATATACAACTGTGTACATATACAAATATACATACAAACATACACATACAAATGCAATAATACCTTATGAATTCATATACCTACTAAAAATAATTTCTTTGTACCTTTTAAAAAATAAAAAAAAACCTGATATTTCAACATTCTCTCAGTTCCACATTCAGTCCTTCTCACTGTACGCACAGTAACAGCTTTGACGTAAGTGTGACCCCTCAGAATGAGAATATTTACAGGCAGTTGGTTGTTTTTTTTAGCTTTGTGCATCGTTTGTAGTTAATGTTTATATCCCCATTTACAACTCATTTAGTGAGATACTCTTTCAGCTGGAAGCATCTGGGATGTAAAATATATAAATAAATACAAATCAGATACCGTCCTATCCACATTCCGCTCCATACAACACAGGCTGGCAAATATTTATTCAGTGAAAACATTGGCAATCAATAGCAGGCGAAGGCCTTTCGAAAGTATTTGAAATACATCAAAAGTAAAGCTTAAGGTGGGGAAACAAAAAAAAAAAAAAAAAGGAGGGAGGGAACTGAAAAGAACTGGGAGATGAGTACTGGGAGTAGGAACACATCCTAAGATCAAATGTGGATGCAAGATGAGATATTCTATCAAAAGTACTTTTTTTTTTCATCACGTGTAAAGGATTGAAGACATTTTCCTCATGAGCATGGCTAAAAGGAAAACACAAGCTGGCCTCAGCAGAAGCTCAAGTACCTGATAAATGAAACAGCCTGCAGGCTTTCTGTAGCAGGAAATAGAATAAGTAGAAATCTCCAGGGAGTGAAGATCCTCAATCTGCACTGTTACCCCCCTCTCCCTCACCCTACCCTTTACCATACGTCTCTATCCTTGTCCAGTGTTGCATCTTCAGGTCTCCCAAAGGTTAATTTGACTTTACTTTTTTTCACTGGATTATCTGATCTGCCCTGTACCAAATATCCCTGTCCTCACATCACATCTCACTTTAGATCATTGGTTCTCAACCTTCTCAGCACGCAAACCCCCAAAATAAAGGTTCTAGAGACTGAGGACCCCCACTGTACCTGAAGGTAGTTGAACACAGACATGAACATTGAAGAACAGTCATGTGTCGACAAGGCCATCTATAAGGGAGCTTTTTGGGGTCCATCCATAAAGTCAGCAAAATGATGATCCCTTTTTCTATGAATCTGTGATAACCATATATATTTATTTATCTGATTATTATCCACTGTTATCCAGGAAGTTTATTTTTATTTGCACCATAATCATCTTAAAGATGTAAATCTTTATTGGTTAAAAGTGACCAAAAATGGTCAAAAAGTTGGTGAAATGGGATTTTAAACACAGATTTAAATTTAACCACAAAAATCAGTTAAAAGCAAACAGAATTGTAGTTAAATTGACAAAAAATAAGCATGAGATATGGAAAAAAGAGGTTAAAAGTGTCAATAACGTAGCATTTGCAACATTAGTTTTGAAAAGTGGTAGAAAGGGTTTATAAATGCATAAAATGTCTTGAAAGTAGAAATAATGTTCATAAAACGCATTGAAATTTGATGGAATGTAAATCTAACAGCGAGCAAAGAAGCTTCCAGGATTTGTTTCTAGTAAAAACATGTTGTCTTTGTCTTGTAGATTAATGAGACCTAGACCGTAGCTTTGTTTTGCCCTTCCTTAAAATAGGAAATATACAAGAGTAAAAAAAAAAAACACAGTCAAACACCAGCAACTTGTGTCGTAGCATCCTGGATAACAACACTAATTAGGAAAAACTCTGTTCGGATATTTTAGCGCATTGAGGTTCCATACAGTACAGTTAATTTGCGTTTTTGGTCATTTTTACAGTGCTAAACGACATAGAACTTAAATTAAACGGTAAGTGTTTTCTTCACCTTTATCCTGCCTCTTCTGCCTTTCTTTGCACTTTGTATTCCACTCCAACTCCCTCTTTTCCTCAAGAACAAACAGCAGCTCACTTAGGCAGCCTTTAGCAAGCATCCCTATTTCCCTAACAAATCACCTTATTGATTAAAACTTCTCTCAGGTACAAATCTACTCACCTCTCATGGTTAGTCTTGCCAGCTTACAAGGACTATAACTCTGACAAGGTGCTCATGTAAATACAAAGACGGGGGCAGGCACGAACAGAAAACTGTGTTTGGAAACAGAAATCGATGATCCCTCATGTTGTTGCACATTGCATCATGGAGCTGGGGTTTTTTTTTCACCACTGTGGTAGATAAAAGAGCCCAAATGGCAAATAGAAGCTTGCCTCTTCAAATCTCAATGCACAATGTCAAAAATAGCAGACACAGCAAAAAGGTGACAAAAACAGATTGTACATTTATTCAAATCAGCTGCCACCGTTCTGGGAAATCTGCCAGAAACCCAGCGTTATGAAGAACGTATCACTACAGTATCCACTGGATAATATTAGTTTATTGCTTTAGGTGTGCTGTTAAAACTAGGAGAAATGTGCAAAGTGAAGATTGGTAACGGCATTTAGAGTGACACAAAAATGACAAATTGGTGCAACGTTGATAGTGAAAATTAGAGGTCAGGAAAATTATTCCGGGAATTGACAGATGGCATTCGTCAATGATACAGGTGACAACCGATCATAAATTATCACCTTCTGTCACACGGCTGTGCTAATTCACACAATTAACATATATACAGCAAACACTGCAAACAAGGATGAAGCAGCGAATGAAACGATGAACTTAAAAACAAACATGAAACCATAACCATGAAAATGCTCCTATGATAAGAAATGGATTTAATCCATGGTTGTGACTATCTTTTAAACACCAAATCTAAAATATTCATTAAATTAAATTAAAAAATGATGGACAAATGTAATATTGGTTGTTATTGGTATCAGTTTTTTCCACAAATGTGGAAAAACCAGGATTGGTGTCAATTATAATTGTAATTGTGTAACTGATAATGAATTACAATTATGGCATAATTATAATCGTAATTTTTTAAAAATCTGTTGCTGTCATAATCATAATTAAATTGGATTTGAGTTTAGATAATTTACATTGCAATTGTCATGAAAATTCTATAAAAAATGTATATTATAATTTAACGCAAAACTGGGGAACCATGCTACAGTTCTGTGTGTACACATATGTAGTTAATTATTAAAATATGTTTCATATCAAGCTTTCCAACCTTTTACCATTAAAAAATTAAATCTCGGGGTACACTGACACAAAAAGACACTCCACATTGATTAGGAAGCCGAACAAGGTAAGGAAAGAAAATAAATAAATGTAATATATTTGCTTTTAATGTACTTTACAGCTGATTGAGGACCTGTTATCATAAGATAACACAAGAGGAAGGTTAACTTTTTTTGTGTTATTTATTTCAGGCTCAGTAATTAATTGTAATTGAATTTCAGTAATTGAAAATGTATTAAAAAATCATTGTAATTGACTTTCTATGGACCAAAAAATATGCTGGTCACTGTAATCATAATTGAAATGTAATTGAGCATGGGTAATTGAAAACATAATTGTAACTGAAAACTGTGATTGACCCCAACCCTGGGAAAAACTGAGACGTGATGCTCTGCCTCAAGCTTGTGTTACTGAATTGACTTTGTTTATGGTGTTACAGTGCTGGAAAAGAAAAGTGTCCAGAGGAATTACAGCATGACGTATCAGAATCTATTAAAAATATCTTTTTAACCAATATTCTGTGTGCTAAAGCGATGTTTGTATGCGTTGTTGGTTGGTAGACAGTATTTATGATGTTTTAGTCATTTTACACTGCATTGCTGTTCCTTCTTTTGTACATGTTTAACTAGCTAAAGGGCTAACCGCTAAGCTCACGCTAACTTGCTAGCTCATGCTAACTTGCTAGCTCGCAAGCAATCCTAATCAATCAGCATGTACAGTATGCTACAAACTATATCACAAATGTTAGAGAGGTAGGTTAATGTTTTTTTACCTCAAGCTTGTGTTACTGAATTGACTTTGTTTATGGTGTTACAGTGCGAGAAAAGAAAAGTGTTGGTGTTTCCAGAGGAACCACAGCAAACACCTGTGATGTATCACAATCTATTAAAAATAGCTTTTTAACCTCTATTCTGTGTGCTAAAGCAATGTTTGTATGTGTTGTTAGTTGGTAGACAGAATTTATGATGTGTTTCAGTCATTTTACGCTGTAGTCTACATTGTTGTTCCTTCTTTTGTACATGTTTAGCTAGCTGAAGGGCTACCACTGAGCTCATGCTAACTTGCTAGCTCGCAAGCAATCCTAATCAATCTGCATGTACAGTATGCTACAAACTATATCACAAATGTTAGAGAGGTAAGTTAATGTTTTTTGCACAATATTGAAAGGTTATTTTTTTTTGTTATGATTTTGTATTATTTTTTTTTGTGAATTGTTATTTTCACAGTAAACATCATCAAAGACCAGTTATTACAACTGTTTAAATGTTTAGATAATTATTCTGAATGACTAATGAGGCTGAGACAGCTGTTGTTTGAGACACCATTTAATTAGCTATTGATGTTAGCTATAATATATATATATATATATTTTATCGTGCACGTAGTGTAATATATCCAGTGGGGCATGACATTAAGTAGGCTAAACCTGTCATTTCCAATGAGATAAATATATTATGTGACCTAAAATTGGGTTGGGGGGAGGGGGTCTGTGAATAAATTGATAAAGATAAATATTGGATATCAACAAAAATGCTAATATCGAACATCTCAACCAAACATTTTACTAAAAAAAACCTCTTTGAGTTCAATGTTATATTTATTTATTCATTTATTTATGCGTTTGTTAATATTTATGTAATTTATTGTTGTTATTTGACAGGGACAAATGCATGTCACATTGCTTCATAAGATATACAAAGTAGATGCCATGGATACAGATTTCTAACCCCCTGACCCCTGATAGGCTTCCAAATTTAAAACAAAACTGTGTCATTTTGGCCGGAAACACATCATAACAAAGCTGTTTTTCAATCAATTGCCATTTTCTCTGACTTTTTTTTTTACCACACAGTGTACAATCTTGAAATATTGTATTTCACAGCCTTTTTCTTTTCTGTCCACATACTCACATGATAAGAAGATCGATGCTCTCGATCGAGCGGTTTGGTCACAAACATCTTTCCATGCACAGGGTCAATGTTGAACACCTCATTAGGAGGTTGGTCCGCCCCCACCCCGGTGATGCTGTATCTGATGGAGATGTCCTGGTCCTGGTCTGACCGGATCTGCAAAAAAAAACATGAAATATGATCACTTATTGTAAAATAATTTCAATTACTATTATTATGGTTGTGGGACAGAGAGAACTGTAATTTTGAATCTCTACAGGCCGTGTACATGTGGTTGATTTGACAATAAAGACGACTTTTACTTTGACTAAAAAACATCATGTCACCGTGGCCAGTGAGGGGTGTAGGAGAGCCCGCTGTTCCACAAATAGATAAGCATATGAAATTATGGAAAGGGTACTTATGATATGAAGAGGGGGTACACATGATATAACAAAAAATGTGAAGGGGGTACACGTGATTAAAAAGATTGGAAACCACTATTAGTCAATTGTGAGTGAGTAAATTCACCCTCAGTTAAACTCAAGGCTCTAGTTCAATGCACACGATGCACACATGGAAAAATGTTTTAAAAAGCTTGAGTGCTCGCTCCGAAACAGGCATGTGCTTAAGTTCAGCTGTCTGTTACCAATAGACAACTAATGGGAGCATTAAGTGCACTGCCAGGACCTGTGATTTAGCATGAAGCGATGGATAATTGGAACTAATTTGGGAAGTAATTTAACTCATTGCCCAAATTGAGGCAAAACCTCCTTATTTTTATCCATTAACAAGCTGACAACACACAAAATCAGCTGCTCTATCAACGTAAGTCCATCATGGACTCTTGGGTATGCAGTAATGCTGTCACACACACATGTGCACACACACACACACGGCCAACGCTGTTCTTCTAATCAATGACTATTTCACTGGAAAGTCTGAGTGCACTCGATGAGTAAGCCTGTTCCAAGTTGTCTCCATTTTTCACCACTCAAGGAACCAATTTAAGCACACTTTTGACACACCAGGAATTCTGCCCTGCTGTGAAAATAGCTGCAGCAACTAACAAGGACAAGGGAAGGACATATTAGGCAGGTGTCATCTTGACTCTTCATAGTGTCAAAGAAAAAAACAAAAAACCCAACCTTTTCACCATCGCTGAAACAGTTATTATGACGGTTTCCCTTCTCCAGAGAATGACCGTTTTCATCAGCTTTCTGTTTAGGGAATACAGGTAATATCTGTTCTTAAATTAAATAACTGACCAGTTGACGCCTACGGAAGAGGATTAGGGCCAGTTTTGATGGAGAAAATAATTTTGGGCAAATCAAGAATAAAGTTGAAATGTTGAGAATAAAGTTGAAATATAATGTCAAGATTAAAGTTGAAAAGATGAGATTTAAGTCAAAATTTTGAAATTAAACTCAAAATACAATATTGTGATAAAAGTCGAAGGTCTCCTCAGATATAACTTAATTAAAGTCAAATCTACGTCTCCATCAAAACTGGCCCTAATCTGTTTCCGTACAGCGTCAGCTCTACCAAACTTCACTGATTTTTCCTTCTGAACAGATTAAGTTTTTGGTAATATCTCTTCAAAGTCCAAAAATCCTAAAAGATAATCTTTTTGTTATTAAACCCAACTTCGAAGTATAATTTAACACATTCATCGATACATGGCATTTCGTAGACGGCCACAATCTGCTGTTTGTTGTCATATGGTGAATTGGCCCTCGTCAGCTTCCGTAGATTTGACTTTATGAGCAAACCTTCAACTTTTCTCACAATATTGTACTTTGAAGTCATTCTTTTAAATTCGACTTTAATCTCGACTTTATTCTTGATTTGGCCAAAATAATTTTCTCCATCAAAACTGGCCCTAATCTGTTTCCGTAGCTCCACAATAGCCACAGACTGGACCGAGTGCTCCACCTCTTCCCAACTTGAAGGGTATGTTGCAGACTTCTCAGTGGTCTGATGCTGACAGCTAGGGTTAAATTAACGAGCTTCAGGCATCGACTGCCATGACTTCAAAGAAACTGCAGCTGTTAAACTCCAAACTAGCAAAAAAAAAAATCAAGCTAGTTTCATTGAACATTCAACTTACGGTCTTTACACTCCCATTTGAAAAAAGCAAAATCCTAACTGTCGCACAGAGGCTCCTTTACCTCTCCTCTGCTGTCACATTAGTAAATACAAGAAATTATCACACACATCCTGCAGCCAAACGCCCCCCGCTGCCCCTCCCACATGCAGAAGGCCCTTTCTCCTCCCTTTCCCACATGTCCACACCTCCCCTTTTCCTGTCAATTCTACGCACACTCTCTCCTATCACTTGGAGTCTCAGTATGGACAGAAGCCATGCATGAAAAATTAAATTACTTCAATCCACTGACGTTGGTGCACCAATCCTCACCAGTTAGAGCAATGCTTCTCCGAGTGTGTGGCGTGCCAAACAGGAGGGGCACGACAAAGGGCATTTTCATATTCATGGCAATCTTCTAAAATGCTTTTCTCATTGAAAATAAATATCATTAACACCAAACAAAATAACTACACACTAAGAAAGTAATAATGAATAGCCTAAAAATGAAACAGAAATGAAAAGAGCATTAATTAATTAGACTGCGTTAGATATGCGACTGGGAACATATATAACCAAAGTGAAAAAAAAATGATTGAGGTTGGCATGTAAAGTTGGAGCGGAATCATAAACAAACTTTCAATACCTGATATTGAAAAAAAAAAAAAAAAAAAAGTTATTTTTTGTTTTCTTAAGCTTTTTGTCACAGATTGCAAACAATGTTTCCTTATTACCTTTATTTTTGACTACTGCACTTTAACCTGTGTTTTTTTAATGCCGGTAATTAGTTTAATCTAGTTTTTGAGTTTTGATTTATTTATGAAATATGTCACTTGCATTATGGAACATGATGTTAATTTATTCCTTGTTAGTTGATTTCATACATGCACTGACATTATTTTTTTGTTTTCTTAAGCTAAGGGGGGGGGTTGTTGTAAAGCCCAAGTCAGTGTTACATCCATTTTAACCTCGTCAGATTTATGGCTGCACCTAACTTGACAGTTGTTGTTCTAATCAAGTGTTTCTCAAATGGGGGTACTAGAGGGGGTACTTAAAAGTGGAAAATTAACAAATAAAACCCTGAAAAATATGGAGATTTAAAAATGTGTTTTGTTTAAAAATTATAATCATAATAACGATGATGGAAATGATCTTGATTAGAACATGAAATGAAAATAGGAGCTATTGGTCCCATAATAAGTGGGAGATGACCAGAAATGATTAAAAAAAAAAAAATCATAAATATATATATATATATATATATATATATATATATATATATATATATATATATATGTATGTCTATGAAAGAGGCTTTAAATACAGTTTCTTTCCACTTATTAAGTTAGATTTTTTATAGTGTGTTTTATTACTCATTCATTCCATCATAGTTGTTTTTATTGTATTCTGAGCAAAATGCCATTGGACAAAGCGGTAGTTGGATTTTAGGATTTGAGACACAAACGTTTGAGAACCACAGCTATAATCTAAGACAAGGATGACATTTTGTGTGCATGATATAAAACACATGTTAATAGAATATGTTTTATTATCAGAAGATTTTGCATTCATCTTTTTGTTTTGTTTCTTAAAAAAGTCCACACTTGCAAAAAAAAAAAACAGTCTGGAAAGTCTTTAAATTAAAGCCCTTTAAATTGAACAAATGAATGAGTTCCTGTAATTTTCCATCTGTATGTTAGCCGAGCAATTGATCTGACCTGACCTCAATGAAGCTAAATGTGCTCCTGCAGCCCTAAACACAGTTCATCCTCGGTACTTTTTGTGCTGCTCATGTTTTCCATGGTAATTGTTTGCAATAAAACAAATCAAATGTGTTTCAAAGCATCAAATTTATGCCTAAAATGGGAGGTCATCCAAAATGGTTTATTATAAGGTTTTTGACAGAAATACTGGCTTTCCAACTGCTAGTTTTGCTATCACACTATCAAGTACCGACGTTCCTAAGCCAGGGAGAACCATTGACGAGGAATAAAAGAAGCAGATTGAGCAATTACCCCAGAAATATTGTATATATAAGTAAATGGTTGAGCCATCATTTTTATTTTTTACTTGAATATTTCAGAGCAGATTCAAGAGCACTCAGAGCGCTAACGCCTGCCATTGGCCAAATATTCACATTGTCAGATATTCACAGTTATCTGGATCAGTGATCCTGATCATGAAACCATGATCATTCACACTTTAAAGGCTTGGAAGAAATGTATATCCCCATTAATAACCATACAGTAGGTCCAACTGGACGGGCATTGGGTACACTCACACTGAAATTTACAATCCGGATACAATTAAACTTGGTGGAGTACGCCAAGAACCAAAACAATGTGAGTCAAATTTCATAAAAATGGGTCAATTATGAACCAAGATATGAATTTTTGAGATTTCGAGCAGGATTTTTCAATTTTTGAAACTCATCCAGAATCAGTATACTGATTCGGATCCCCTTCAATCTTATGGTAAAATTTTGTCAAAATCTGTTTAGTGCCATACTTTTGATGTAACAAACTAAGTAACAAATCAATAAATAAACGCCCTGTGAAAATATTACCTCCATTGCGTAGGTAATTAGGATTTTTCAAGAGACATAAAAATTTCATAATGTTATCTATTATTCAAGTAACACACCAACTCAAGGGACAGGGCCCAAATGTGGCCCTTCAGAGCATCAAATTTGGCCCACAGGAGAAGGTAAAAATGACACACAAAACATTATTTAGTGCATAATTGACCAAATAATTCATTTGTAGATATCTTAGTCCCTCAAATTTCTAATTTATTTTCAATAAAACTCCCCATTTTCTGGGGCACTTAGTTTTCCTGTAATCATATCACATGATGGCAGTATTTGTTTGAAAATCTGAAATTGTTGAAAAAAACTCAAATTTTTTCTGAAATCATAAATTTTTTCTCAAACTATTGTTATTGTAGTGTAAGTACACCCCCAGGTTTTTGCTGATTCGCCACTCGGGGGAAATTCAAAAAAATGTCTTGATTATGGCCATTGCTCCTAGAGTAGTTAAGACACGCCCAGTCACAGCAGCCCCGCCCCGAAGGCGCTGCACAGTTCCACATGAAGCTGTCAGTAAATACTCACTGAGTGGGGCTAGGATCAATTAATTTATACCAAACTATATGTGTATTCAGCAGAAAAAAAGTGGTTTTAGTGTGTACTTACACTTTAAAAACTGAATATTCTCATAGAGAATTTCACATTAATATCTTGAGCAGCTCTCACAGTTATGTAGCCATTTTAACATTAAAAAAATAAGCCCAGCACGAGAACACCCAGAGGTTCCTATTACTGTAAAACACTTTTTTTTCTTTTCAGAAAAGTGTCTTCCTCTGGTTCCCATCTTGCAACACTAATATCTTGCAAGAATGAAGGAGTGAGGGCAAACACCGAGAGCCATGACTATCACTTAGCGGCAGAAAACTAGAAGCGCTCTAAATGACCTATTTGTCGACGGATCAAAGCAATTCCCTTCATTACTGACAACTTGTCTGCTTCTTAAAGAGATCTTATCACCGAGCTTAGCTCCCTTCTGCCAGGCAGAACTGAATCAAATGAGAAATTATCATGCTAGCAGGTCTTTGGGGAAAACAGAGAAGAGAAGCTGAAAAGAGGGGAATTAACAAAACAGAAATGCAGCTCTACCACGGTAGTTAGTAAGTAGAAAAATGATAGTATGATGATCATTTTTTATAGTAAACTGCCAAAAAACTGGATATTTAGATGTTTTATAAATATCCAGTTTTAAGGACTAGATGTTTTAGAGCATCTTGGAATTAGTTTCAAGCTAGGAAATTAAACATTTGACATTAGCAAATTATTGCAAAAAGATATCTAAAGATAAGTAGTGGCCTTGTGGACAAAGACAGTATAACCAGAGCAATATTTTTCCTAATATTACCAAACATTGAATTAATCAGATTACAATGAAATTGCGTCAGCAAATCTTCAGTCGATTCATGGGATCGATAGGAACGCTTCTGAACAAGGGCTCTTTCTAAATGTATTTAATTTCCTTTGGGTTTAATAAAGGACCTTTATCTTATCTCAACTCAGATCAATATCTAGAGGAGACTGCAATACCTTCAAAGCATATCATCAAAGGATTGAGCTCCCCATCAACTTTTAAAGTTGGAATACTCAAGCTTCTCGTTCAAGTTCAAAAGCGTGTGTTAATAAGAATGGGGGTGAATGATTTTGTGGAAGTGAATGGCTATCTCAGCAACTTGGCAATACAACGGACTGGTATTCTGTCTGAGGTATAACCCACCTTTCACTTGTGAGCTACGATAGGCACCAGCAGACCCCAGAGACCCAGTACAGGATAGATTAAGTAGAAAAAAAGAATTAATGACTTATTAATACATAGGAGTTCAAAAATCTGTAACTAGAATATTTGCAAAATGCAAGCAACGGACCACTAACCTAGCATTTACATTAACTAGCATTAGCATTAACATTTGCTTATCAATAGCTAGCATTAGCATAATGTTAACATTTGCCAAACAACAACATTAATCTAACATTAGCACAAACCTTGCATTAGCATCAACCTAATGCTAGCATTAACATAACATTGGCATTAGCCTAAGATTAGCATTTGCCCAACAATGGCATTCGCCTAGCAATAGCATTAATCTAGCATTGCCATTAACCTAGCATTGCCATTAACCTAGCATTACCATTAGCCTAACCTAAAATTAGCATAACGCTAGCATAAACCTAACAATGGCATTAACTTAGCATTAGCATTAACCTAACAATGGCATTAACTTAGCATTAGCATTAATCTAGCATAAGTATTAACCTATTATTACCACTAACCTAGCATTAACATCAACTAGCATTAACATTAGCATTAACTTATCATTAGCTATCATTAGCCTAACATTAACATTTGCTAAATAATAACATGAATCTAACATTAGCACAAACCTTGGATCAACCTAATGTTAGCATTAACATATCATTGACATTAGCCTAATATTAGCATTTGCCCAACAATGGAATTCGCCTAGCATTAGCATTAATCTAGCATTGCCATTAACCTAGCATTACCATTAGCTTTACCTAAAATTAGCATAACGCTAGCATTAACCTAACAATGGCATTAATTTAGCATTAGCATTAACCTAACAAAGGCATTAACTTAGCATTAGCATTAATCTAGCATAAGTATTAACCTATTATTACCACTAACCTAGCATTAACATCAACTAGCATTAGCATTAACATTAGCATAACTTATCATTAGCTAGCAATAGCCTAACATTAACATTTGCTAAATAATAACATGAATCTAACATTAGCACTAACCTTGGATCAACCTAATGTTAGCATTAACATATCATTGACATTAGTCTAATATTAGCATTTGCCTAACAATGGCATTTGCCTAGCATTAGCATTAACCTGACAATTGCAATAATTTTGTATCAGCATTATTCTAGCATAAGTATTAGCCTATTATTACCACTAACCTAGCATTAGCATTAACCTAGCATTAGCATCAGCCTTGCATTGGCATTATTCTAGCATTAGCTTAGCATTAACCTAACAATTGGAATTCACTTTAACATTCACCATTAATACAGGAGGATAAAAGAGCTTCTTAAAATAGTAACAGGTCTGTGAGAGATAGAATTATTGGTGGTTTATAGGTGCCAAATACTTATTTTATGCAATAATTTACAAATGCATTCTTTAAAAATCATACAATGTGAATTCCTGGGAAAACTTGCACAATCAGTGGCTGCCGCCAAACACTTTTTGCCCCATTGTATAACTGAACTATACGGGATCCCAACATGCTATACGAGGCTGTTGTTATTGTTGGTTTGAGTGGCTGAATAATCAAGCTGATTATCCTGTAGATATCACAGATTAATCAACATTGATCAATTGCCCGACCAATTTGACAGTACGGTAAATACACTGTGATTATCATTGTTCTTAGTTCATATATCAGCGAATACTTTGAATATAAGCTTTTTTAAACCCTTAACATGGGTATCGGCGTTGGCCCCAAAACTAGCCATATCGATTGGTTGGGCTCTACCTAAAACTTTATACCGAGCTGTTAGATAAACTATCATTAACTATAACTTTGGTCATGTACAGTATATCCTTTATATATTATGCATCTCTGATCTACTTGTTCATTAGGAACACAAAAAGACAGTTCTTGAATTTGTCCACAAAAGTAAAATGTGAAGTTTGTGCCACCTTTCAAACAATAAAAATCATAATTCTTTTGTATTGTACACCAAATAACGAGTGAACCAGAACTATTTCTAACTTTCTAAAAGCCGACCTCAACAATAAAAGTACATTTACTGGAAGTCTTATGCTGTGTTCACACCGGACGCGTCACAAAATGTTTGCGCGACCAGATTACATGCAAAGTCAATGGAGTAGATGCGGTAAGAGGCAAACTCTTCTCCTGTTGGGCGACGCGGTCTAATCCAGGCGTTAGGCTGAAATTGAAGTTATTGTTTTACTTTGAAATTTCATCTTCTTTAGTGTATCCTATTTGAGGCTATTCTTACCTTCCAATTGTCTTCTTTTTTGTGTAGCACTAGCTCTCTCTTTATTGCCCTCTTTTAAAACTTTGTTATATTGTATTTGAGCGTGTGATTGTTTGCATCCTTTGAGGTAAGTCAGACATTGCCTGAAACCATCACATAGCAGTCGGAGAGTCTTGTTGAGTGTGTTGCGGCTTCTTTTTGCTTCTAGGTGTTTGAAGTTCAGATTGAGGCAGTGGTTGGCCTCACTGTTATGTGTGATAACGGAGTGTACCTAAACTCTACAGCGTCATTCGTTTGCCTCAACAGTCGAGCTTTTTCCTCATCCCACGCAACTCTCACCACGGCAGATTAAGAGAGAGGCGTTGGGAGTAAACAAGGGAACATGGAGAGGCTCTGGGTCGCTGTACACAATGGGAAAAAAAACATCCATGTATTAACAAAACAATGGATAATTAAGCATAATTATTTCACAGCCTCACCTCACCTCTACTTACCAAAAAAAATGAGCCCCCGGACAGTGACAGTACAAGAAAGGTGACAGCTTCACTAAATTTGATTAAATATAATTTTCACCCTCATGAATATTTGTTTAAACTAATATAAATGTTGTATTTCCTGTAAATAAATATATATACATATATATATATTTATACATATATTTGTTATTCTCTTTCTTTGCGAGTCCACAGTTTCTAGCTTTCCAAGTGTATATCTATCTTTCTGTCTTTAAAAAATAAAATAAAAATACTTTTAAACATTCAAGTGACTGATTTTAGCATAACATCAAATTATATTTAAAGCTGCTGTAGATCATATTGTTTTTTTTATCAGATAAAGACAAAGTGTGGATCTCATAGATAGGGCTGGGCGATATATCAATGTTCAAGATAAATCGACTTTTCTATTTTGGCAATTTAGGAAATTGCGGTAGCGGTTTTTGCACATATACTGGTCTACGATGCACTGGCACGCCTTGGGATGTGGGATAAAACTCATACTGGGCTTAACTTTAGACACGTTAATCCCAAATACCTGCTTTAGGTATTACCACTCACTCCTTCCCCCTGTCCACAGCCACCAACTTTTTAGCTAAGCTTCACACTTGTCACTATACTGGCTTGATTGCACAACATAATAAGCAGAATACAACTTCACATCTCACTGTAAAATAATCTATTCTTCCCCACCACCTTGAGTCTCTCCTCCCTGAGAAACAGAGAACAATAGTCAGCAATTCAAGTTCACTTCAGTTATTTTTTACTGTCAGTATTTGGTGGGAGCAACTGAAGGCGGTGACCAAAACAAAAAAACTTATCGGAGCGCTTATATTGGAGATTTTGGACGCAGTCTGATAAAATTTGATATTCGTTTTCTGGCTGATATTGGACCAATATCCGATATCAATATCAAATCGGGACACCCCTAATTCAGGATAATGTCACATGTTTCATTAATCACATCATTTGTAAAACTGCAACTCTTCCCTTGTAATCTTTGCTCTCTAATACGACGATTTTAATTTACAAACGATCACCAAAGAAAAACTGTGATCTATTACAAAATGGTTAAACTGAACCAGTTACGAGGTCATGGGTCAGGCTGAATGAAACACTGCATGACAAAAGACTGGCGTGTGGCGTCATATTAATCAGATAAGCTAACTTAGGCAAAACTGATGGAGTTATTACTGATTAAAAATTGAAGAACGCGTAATTAAGTTTGTTCAGGATAGAAATCAGGAGGGGACCAGACACAATAGTGCACAATAATTTAATACATTGTTATGGCTGGACAGCACAAACAAATACGATACGCACGGCGCTCCAAAAAGTTGTCTCCAAAAACAATGTGGGACACAGAACTTCCCAAACCACTTTGTGTTTAGTTAATTAAAAGCTTCAGCTTCAAACGCCGAAGGTTCAGAAGAAAATTCCTTTCAACATGAGTCGTCTTTGCAGCTTCAGGCATTGTATCACCCAGACAGCTTCAAACGATTTATGGTCTGCCGCTGAAACTCCCTTTGAATATATAACTCTGTTTTGGAAAATGATAATACATTTTTACAGTAAACATAATTAAAAAAGTGCAAACACAACCACAAAGCTTAAACAGTCTATCTGTCAATCAACAGAGGAGCCATATTTTCTGTAAAAGTACAGAGTTAAATATATAAATAAAAAAAACTATTGGAACTGTATTAGTTTTAAACAATTTAAATTATTTTATATTTATTAAGTATTATTATAATTATTGATACTACACTTTTCTCTTTATTTTTTGTCCTTTGTTTCAAATTCGCTTTTTTTGTTGTTGTTTTTTGTGGCATCCAGTGTGGTGAAAAAATAGACATTTTATTGTGCAGGGAAACATGTTTCTTTACTGTGCACATGATAATAAACACTTTGAATCTTGAATTCAACTCTGTAGAATTAGGGTGAATTGCAATTGTTATCGCGATTACAATTATGACATCATTAAAATTGTAGCACAAAAACATACTGCTGTTGTAATCATAATTGAGCTCAGATCATTGACTTTGTAATTGTAATAGTAATGAAAATTCTTTAAAAACTGTCAATTACAATTTAATCAAACACAATACTGAGGAGGAACCATGTTACAGTTCTATGGCTTAGACATACGTAGTTAACAAATATTAAAATAAGTTTTCCTACAACCTGTCACTTCTCTTGAGGATCATTTTACCATTTCTAAAAAAATAAAATAAGATCTGTCTTTCTGACAGAAAAAAGGCTCAAACGCCCACACCAAAAATATTATTACCAATATTTTCATGGATCAGAAAGTCTAACAAAGTAACCAAGAGCTTAAAAATATATTGGATGATTGATATTATTTTTTAGTGTATTTTACAGCTGATTTAAAGGTAGGGTAGGTGATTTTTAAAAGCTAGCATGATTTTGAATGTAGCCTCCCCGACGGCTCCGCCTTAACCCCCCCTCCCTTATTTATTAAAGGCTCAGTAATTATGATTCATTTAATTTAAACTTTAGGAACTGAGAATGTAATTGTAAACGACTTTCAAGTGAAAAAAAAATATTGTAAATTTTAATGTATTCGGGAAAAAATGCTGGTCACCGTAATCATAATTGGGTTGTAATTGAACATGGATAATTGTAATTGAAAAATGTAATTGCACAGTATTTCCTGTGTAAAAACTAATTCTGAATCAGAGTTTTTCTTTTCTTTTCTTTTTTTCTTTTCCTAATCCATTTTTTAAGATTATGAATCGATTCATTATTGTGGATGATTAGAATCACGATTCTTATGTGGATCAAATTTCCCCCCCACCCCTATTAGTAACACATTAAACACATTTTTTGTTATATACATTTTCACTACAGGTACCCTTTAATCTTAGTCAAGTGCAAAATATTGCAATCAAAGCGTGCCACTCGTGGAGAGAAAGAACGAGGCGATACTACCATAAATATAAAGCTCAAGCCTGTCATGAACGTGTCACATCTGTGTGCTGCTGTGTTGTTGGCGCACAAACACAGTGCATTGGTTGAGGTTGCAGTGAAACAGTAGAAAGAGGTTGTCACACATAGACAGCCAAGTCACAATATACCCCTGAAAAAGCTGAAAGCCAGTCGTTATACAAGGGAAAAGCTCAACAAACAAGGAGCACAAAATGGATTAAGTACAACAGAGAATAGAAAACTGAAGCACGCACCAAGAAGAAGAAGAAGAAGAAGAAGAAGAAGAAGAAGAAGAAGAAGAAGAAGAAGAAGAAGAAGAAGAAGAAGAAGAAGAAGAAGAAGAAGAAGAAGAAGAAGAAGAAGAAGAAGAAGAAGAAGAAGAAGAAGAAGAAGAAGAAGAAGAAGAAGAAGAAGAAGAAGAAGAAGAAGAAGAAGAAGAAGAAGAAACAAGAGAAAAGTTTTTAGGTGTCACTGCGTTTCACATGCACACACTGCTCTGCCAACAGAAAAAGGAAGAAAGAGTGTGCCCATGAAACACACTTTTGATGTTAAGCATTGTATGTTTTCAAAAGGCAGTAGAGGACTAATGTTGAGCATCTCCATCTTAAGTCAGGCTTTAAAAAAAAAAACACTCTTCAACATAAAACACAAGCTGGTTATCATTTTGTAGTCATTCATTTCAAAGAAGGGGAGCCAGCAGGAACGTGACGTGGATGACAGAGTGATTTCAGGAACACCAGTCTCTGCTGATGAAGTGGGAGACAATGGGCCAGAATGAACATTTGTAGTAATATAAGTGAGTAGACCGTCACAATGCTGTTAGTCCTGTCTCAGGTGTCATAGTAGATGGATTCTGGTAATATTCAGGCTACAAAATGTTCACTGGTGGCCTCTCTGTGTCTGATGATTTTCCTGAATATATATAAGAAACAATCGTCTCATTTTGCATCCATGGTTTCTTCACCTAAATGCACAATAGAGAGAAAACTGCGGCCACTAGAGGCGAAAAACAAGATTGCGGTGTATAAAAGTGCTCATTTCATTGAAAATGGGGCACCAGCGGACGCGTTTCATTACCCAGAGTCCAAATATGTGGTTTGTTTTTGGCTAGGGGGGTGAATTGCTCCCCGCAGGGTCGGGTTTATGCTAATAATGGCTCCGTTTCGTAACGCGGCTATGATTTCTGACCTGCCCATTAAATCCTGAACACATAAATTTGCAACACAGTTTGTGAAGCCTCGCTCCACAATTACATTCTAAATGGTTAAATGACTTTGTACATGTTTTAAGGAATACATTTATGACCTATTTAATGTGTTCAGAAGAACATGTCAGAATTTGCTTTCAGGGACTTTAAGAGCAGTTTTGTTATTATATTGTTGGAAAATCTATATCTTAAGCTGAGAAACTGTGTGTTTTGATCATAGCATACCATCATTTAAAGTCTTAGCAAACCATGCTAATAGCAGTGCGACTAATTACAGAGCAAACTCCAATTGCTTTGAAATTCAGTGCCCTGCAAAGATGGAATGTTCCTGTCGAGATATACTGGTGCATTGACGGAATGCGTCGCCTGTGATGTAACACAACAAAACACTACATAACAATAGGAGGGTAAAAGCCCACTTAAGTCATTTTAACGATGCTATATATTTCTATAGATAATCTTGCGTAGATGTGATTCAAAGTAATAATGAACCATTGAATTCTAAAAGTGTTGCTGCTGCTACAAAAATGAGTTTCCTGATGTTGAAAGAATATTAATAAAAGACTTTGAGGCCCAGCGTTAACGAACAATTGACGGATCAGAAATTTCAACATCCAAGAAAAATTGTGTTGTATTTAAACATTTTTTTTTTCATCAGATATGCACATAGTTTAGACCACATAGACCAATGAATCAAAGATCCAGTGTAAACACTCATTGTGGGAAAAGTTTCGCAGATGACATAGTGGAGTTCCGCAGACAGATGAAGAGAAATGTTTTTTACTTTATTCTAACTGACTAACTTGTGTTTGCTCCAAAAACCTTGCCAAAGTGACTTCCCAACACATTTCTGTTTTTTTCACAGACTGAAATTTACGGCAAAACAATGACGGATAATTATTTTGGGCTTGGAAAGATCCAAATCTGGCCGAAATTGAATATCTCATCACAAGCAATCCAATCCAAGGAACAAACTGAATTGGACTCCACGTCCCATTTTTCCAAAAACGTCATCAAGCGTTTACAGTGTTTAACTGTGCCCTTAACTAGTGCCTATTTTGGTATAAACTGGTATAATGTGCATTGATTTTGTAAAGTAAAGTAACCCAGTGAGAACATCTGCTTTTTAAATGGTGTAAGTGCAAAAAAATGGGACAAGGAAATCTGCATCTGTCAAAAAGGAAACATGTGCACCAAACACTATTATATAATGTCAGATGTTCTGTGCACTAAAAGCAGTGTGACCTATTTAGTTGTGAGTAAAATAATTCCCTAGTTATGAATGAAATGAGCCTTAGTAATCCATGCTATTTCTATACTCTTTCCATCTGTATTCAAATGAAATACTGGCCAACAAAAAAAAGATTGCAAATAACAAGGGTGCACACTAATATGTTAACACCAATCTGCTTGTTTTGGTGCAGACATTTTTGACAAACTTATTTTGCAGAACTATAATGAAGCTAATACAGATAATCCTAGTAACTTGAGTTTATACTGTTTACTATTAGTATGATTAGGATGATGACCATTTCCACTGTATACTTTTCCCAAGATGCATTTCAAATCTACAACAACAAAAACCTGAAGCACACCGAGGCTAAATATCTCTGTTAATTCTCCAGCTTTGAAAGTTCTGAAAACATTTTAGGTGAGAAAGTGACCAAGTAGATTACCAACATGTGTTGATTTGACCCATATAACTTGCTGTAACACATTTCAAAGATTTTCAGAGATTGTGCTCCTGACAAAACCTCCGGTTAACTTCAAAACAAGAGTCCTATTTACCCAAGTGTGAAAAAACTGATGGAAGACCAGAAGAGATACTTTTGTTTTGAAAAGGGGTTGTACAAAGTTTAGCTTGAAGCTGTTGTTGCATACTGAGTTTACCTCCGTAATGAGATTATAACCCGAACCCTATCCTATCCCTAACATAACCCAATAAACAAAAAAAAAACAAAAAAACACATCCGTTCACTTTGAAAACAAAAATAAACAAAAAAATTATATTTTTTTTAAGCAAAAATTCATTTTCTGGTAGTGCATGCGCATGCGCTTATACAATCTCAGTACAATGCGCACTTAGCACATGGCAGTCCAAGGACCATTTATGTTTCGCTCGCAATCAGTGTTTGGAATAATAGCGTTTAAAATAATGGCGTTAGGTAACAGCGTTTATTTTTCAGTAACTGGGTAATCTAACTAATTACGTGGCGAGCGTGGAGCAGTCCGATGAAAAGTTGGCATGTTTAAGTTGGCGATACAAACACTAATTTAAAATAATTGTGGTCAAAGGCAAGATCGTACATGTGAAGTGTACATTATATCCAGACTTTGACAACATCCGTTGTAAGCAACTCAAATTTAATGAAGCACCTCACAACGACACACGCATCTTAAAAATCTGAATTCTTTGACAAATAGCAACTTTTTTTTTTTTAACAGTAACGCAAATAGTTAATTTTCTTGGTAATGAGTTACTTTTATTATGAGTAAATCAGTTACTAACTCAGTTTCTTTTTGGATCAAGTAGTGAGTATACTATAACTAATTACTTTTCAAAGTAACGTTCCGAACACTGCTCGCAATGCATCATGGGGAGGTTGAGTATGACTAGTGTGCCCACTGTGTACACTTAAAAAAATATCCCGATTTAGTATAAATTTGGGTATTTCTTGCATACACAATCTTTGCGTACTATCTAATATGAACACACTACATACTAATTAGGATGTCAGACTTTGAGTAGTTTGTTAGTATGAAATTTCAAACACAGCCTATTTCACATCCGACCAAAAATGGCCGCTCCGCATTAGTTCTTCGTTGTTCAGAAAACTTCTAATAAGGTGTTTTTTGAATAAATGTGGACATATTTTGTTTATTGTAATACATAAAATACAAGGTATGACTAGTACAGATACCCTTTATATCTACTAAAGTTATTATTGTCTTCTTGATATAAATCAAGGCAGTTTCATCTGAACACACTCCCTGTGTGTTGCACTTGTAAGACCATAGTCAAACCTTGCTTGGGTTTTTAATCACCATACTTCAGCTGGAGCAGATTTATCACTTACTTGTTGTACTCCGGTGAACTTTTTCTGATGAATTATCTGGCACGCGTTTTTACTGTGCCTATAAATGATGTACTGCATTTTTAATCAAACCACTTTTTTCCTCATCAAAATGCCATCTGACAAAATAAAATCAGGCCTCCACCAGCATGCGAAGAATTGTGTGTTCGATTTATTCTAAACGTAAATTATTTCAGAGAAAGACGTGACAAGATGTCTTTAAAACTTTACGACCACGGAGCTTGAAGCGGGAAGTTTATGTCCTGCAATTTTCAGAAAGAACGGAGAAACCAGTGACCAAAAAAAATTTTTTTTTTTCGATGTTTATCTATTTCGGTATATCCATTTTCTTTTTTTTTAATTCAGCCTAAGGGACATTTTCGTTGAGTAAGCTGATGGAATAGAAGGAAAAAAAATGCCTCTATGTGCTTTGTGTGTTTTTGAGTGATGGCTAGAAGTGACTAGGGTAAGATTATGAAAAGACCTTCCTTTGCATTAGTGAAAATAACAGAGTAATAAAAGTTAAGCAGTGAATGACTTTTCCAATTATTACAGTGTGAAAGGCGGCTGGTCTTTAATCGTGCAAGCTTATGGCAAATTAGAGGTGCTATTCTTCCTGGAGGCAACAATGGAAAGACTCGCCCTCTCTTCTCTCTCTTCCTGGTTTAGAGAATAAAAATAAGGCAGCTATTATAGTGGCAGACAAAGACTAGCAGCACCCTTTAGCGGGGTGAGCACGTGAAGGCTGCCATCTTACTATTACCTACTCTCACGCCACCGGTCACTCTCTTTCATTAGGAGATTAAATTGTGAAACTGGGAGAGTGATGGTCACATGAATGACTTTTCCAGTCGTTCCCTAAAGCTTTGACAAGGACGATATCAAGGACCCGCCTTTTTTTTATTAATTAATTTTTTTGCTCCCCAGGACACCCAATCTGGGTAATTAGAATTAACCCTCCTATTATCCTCAAATATTACATTTTACCCTTGGGGTAAATCTGACCTAGGAATATTTGCCTCCAGGAAATTATTTTCAGAAAATTGTTGACCAAGTTTTTGGTGACTTTGTTTATTTGTTAAATACTTAAAATACCTCTTGATAATGAAACCTTGTTCTCTAGCGCCACCATCAGGCCAAACTTTTAAATTAGAATTAATTTATCTTGAATAGTTTTCATCCAAATCTTCTCAAATTTATCCACAACAAAATGACCACAAGAGTATGAACCCTATTGGTTCTTGGTTATGATTTTCCTGCAGCGCCACCATCAGGATCAGGTCAAACGTTCAATTTTAGAGTTAGTGTATCCGAAAAATCTTTAATCCAAATATTTTCTAATGTGCACAATCATGACTATCACAGAATTAACCATATTGATTGATGTCGGTGACCCCACCTTTTCCACTCATAATCATCACTTATTTTCATCTCCTTTTTTGTAACATATTTGGGGTTATTCATTATAAAGTCCTCTGTCTCAGACACATCCTCCTCTATGTCACTTTTAATGTGAGAGAGCTGTTCCAAACCCCCCTAGGTCATGTATCAAGTCAGAAGTATCAACTCTGCACCTGCAGGTGTGGGGATGTAAGGTCACACATGGGCCAACACAAAGAGCCAACTAAATCAGCCTGGGTCAAAATGACCCCAGATGAACACCAATGTGTGTAATATGCATTAAGCACATGGAAAAAAATATTATCATGATCATTTTATGCTTAATCGATTGTAAGCATCGAATTAGAAAAAGTCATGAAATATGGAGCAAGAAATGAAAATAAAAGTAAACTATTATTGTTTGTGTTAAACATTGAATGGGGTCAAATTGACCCCGATGATAATAGAAGGGATAAGAGTGTTGGAGGCATGTTGTAGAGATAGGAATCCATCCTGCAGAAGTCAAGTAAAACAGCTCGGGGTCAAATTGACCCCAGATGAACACCAATGTGTGTAATATAAATTCAGCACATTGAAAAAATATTATCATGATAATTTTGTGCTTAATCAGCTGTACCCATCAAAGTAGGAAAAGTCATGAAATATGAAGCAAAAAAAAATAAAAGTCAACAATTGTTTTTTTATGTTTAACAATGAATGGGGTCAAACTGACCTTAAGGAAAATTGGAGGGAATCCATCCTGCAGAAGTCTAGTCACAGTGACATTATTGTATATACGCATTACCAGTGTTCACAGCTGAGCTTTTCAGAAAATAAAAGAATTCAACAATGCACTACTGCTCGTACAGACACAAAGGTTTGGGAAATATCATGTGATAAACAGATGTCTGAAGAAGGACAGGCTGTGAGTAGAAAAGGTGGAAGAGTAAAGGTTTAGGTAAAGGCACCAACAGTGTGCATGCTTCATGTTGACTGGAAGCCTGACAAAACTGCCCGTTTCCTGCCAGAATCGGCCCAGCCAAGCACGGGCATCAACTGGAGAGGGCCTGGACCCTGCCATGCTGCTGCTGGGTGTTTTGAAAAGTTGCACAATCACAGGTGCACACACACACACAAACGCATGCACGTGCATGAAAATACACACGCGCACAGCTGGCCAAACAGCAGCCGCTAAGTGTGTGTCAGAATGTTTTCCAGGGTGTTCTGGGCCCCGAAAACCAAGCAAGGGATTGTGCTTGGCAAACTGAACCTCAGCAGGAGTCCAGCTGTCAGGTTGACAAATGAACCTTCAAAGAATGAGTGTGTGTGTGTGTGTGTGTGTGTGTGTCTATGTATTTGTTTGCACCAGTGTTAATACTGAAATGTAGTCATCAAGTCTATTTCAGTCATAGTCTAGTTTTTAGTCAACTAAATCCGGATGTTGATTCTAGCAGAAGTCTGACCTCTAGTAGGAGCTCTGACCCCAGGTCGTGTTCCAAGTCACTTTTTCCAAGTAGGATGTCGGAAAATCCAGAATTCCGAGTTACAAAGAGTTCCAGTGTTAATTATGAGATCAAATTTAGACTTAGTTATAGTCAATGACTTTCAACTAAAATGCAACTTAGCTTTTGTCAAAATGTAGTCATCAGGAATATTTCACTACATGTATATCTTAAGCAACTAAATGAAATATAAAGCATTCAAATTAATCCATTTCTATCAAGATTCAATGACCATTGATCAACCTAATACGGTATGGTATTAATGTTTGACAGATTTGATGTGATCAATACGTAAGACCACATGATCACATGACTTTTAATTGGATTTTCATGTGACAAAATCATATTTGAGTTTTTATACATTTTGTAGGGCCGGGACTTAAACGCGTTAATCCTGATTAATTAATTATGGAAAAATAATGTAGTAAAAAATATATATAAAGCAGTTAATCGCTTTTTTTGCACTAATAATAGAAAGTTTACAAAAATCTTGAAAAGCATTAATGTAGCTTACTTAACATGAAGTTTGTGCTTTGTGAACAATGCGATCAAAATATTCTTTATTCATATTACACATTAGATTAGCACTCAGTGACGAAAAATAACAATTTTGTTGTTTTCGCTCATTCATTGTTTTCATTGATTCACAAAAATCTATTTAAATTGGAAAATAACTTTGCTTCTCTTGTCAAATATTGTCATGCAATTATTTTAGATTAATCAAGATTAATTAATTACAAATTTGATTTTTTTTTTTTTAATCGAGTCCCACCTCTGATATTTCGTTCACGTGTATTTTTGTTAGTTTTTAGTCAACAATATTAACACTGGTTTGTACACGTTAGTCAGTCTATCTATGCGTGTGTGGTGTGAGCGACTGTATTGCGTGAACAACATAAAAACAGCTAATGTACTCAAGGTTTTTTGGTGTTTTGGCTGCCGCTGATTTCCAACTCCTCGATCGACACATTTCAGAAAAATAAGATCAAAGTCCGTGAGGATCAAACTCTAATGAATACCAAAATGGAAAAGCGCTAACCACCCAAAGCACTTGGCTTGAAGATGCAGAGCCAGTTATAAAAACTGAACTTTTTTACGTAGCAATGAATACAAATCACCATGCACACACGAATAGGAGTTTGGCATGACCTTATTGCGGTTTTATGAATACCAAGGGATGTTAAATCTTTTATGGAGCCAGAGGAGTAAATGCTCTTTTCTCCCGGAAATAAAGAGCAAATAAAAGTGTTTAAAGCACCATTAGGGAGCACATCCCAGAAATGCTCATAAGTGAGAAGCAATGAGCAACCTGAACACTTTCCGTCTCCTGATAAACTGTTTATCTTTAGGGCTGTTTCATCTCGAAATGCTGTAAAACGTTTTATTGCCCAATGAGAAATTTTATTACAAACATACACAGTGGTGATGCATGCCTGCTTGAAACAGATATTGTGTCTGTCTATGTTCTCTATGGTTTCTGGGGAGGAAAGCATAAAACTGGAAAAGCAAACCTTTAGGCTGGGTTGAGATGAATTTGCTAATCATTTTTATTTTCAAGTAATTTTAAGCTAATTAACTACATATGAGTGTTTTTCCATCCCCGTGAACTGGGCTGACTGGGTACTTGTGGTTACTTTCTTAAAATAATTTAAGAACTTAACAGAATCAGAATCTGTTGTAGAAGCAAAAGTTAAACTTTTTTGAAAAATGTCATTCAACAGTTTGATAAACATACCACTTGTTTTTGATATTTGTACATGAATTACAGTTATTTACCATTTACTTGATCTCGCAAGTTTAAAAAACAAGCAATAAATTGCATTTCATACCATATTGTACCACTATTGTGTCACAACATATAGCATGGTACATCGTATTGTGACATGCAAATCATGAATCGTATCGCATTGTCAGATTCATGGCAATGCACACCCCCAGGGAGAAGCCTGTTGCATCCATTGCTAACGTTTTGGTGGCATTTCAGAATTTATTTCTGTGTTTGTGATCTGTATAACTTTAAATCATGTGTAAAATTATTACAAACTGTTATCTTGAATATATAAGTACAGTATATTCATTATTTTCAGGCAGTGGAGGTGAACTTTTGTGTAGCAGATGAAAATCACATGACTGAAACTATGAGCTATCACACTGAAACTGGCAGAGACAATAGAGGAGTGGGTACATCCTTCACCTGCCTAAAGACTTGTGGCCAGATGTGGCCTTTATTGAACTATTTCAGCTGAAAAAGCCATGCATTTGACAAGGAAACAAAGCCAAGTGACTTAACTATGCATGAAAATCTATTAACTGACCTGCATGTAGAAAAAAAATTGCAGCAGGTGCCCTGGGCTGCCACAAAATGACAAACATTAGGCTGTAGCAGAATATTCAATGAATAGCTAAAGAGTAGTAAAAACATGGAGTATATGTGAGAAACAGTCAATAAGGGGTGTCAAAGTCATTCTAACTCAGGGTTACAGACATCACAATTTGATGTCAGGTGAAGTAAAAAAAAAAATCTTAAAATAAATAGAACACTAAATGTATGCATTATTAAGATGACATTAAATAAACTGTCATTATAACTCACAACCTTTTCCTAAATGTCCTAAATCTAAGAACTTAGATGTATATATAAGAAAATATTATCACATCAGAATATCAAATTACTAACTATCTTAAACGGTTTGTAAGAAAAGCTGTTCCCTCTGAAGATACCTCGAACAAAGTAAAAAAAAAAAAGGCACAAGAACAATAACTCTGGAAAAAATAATTGTGCACTTCTCATTTTCTAAGTCCATCAAGGTATTGGTACCCGAAAGCCACACACTAAATGTGGCTATTGTATCTTGCTTGTACCCCTTTAAGATACCACGAACAGAGTAAAAAAAAGAACAAGGGCAATAACTCCAGAAAAAATAATTGCACGCTTCTCATTTTCGAACTCCATCAAGGCATTGATACCCTGAAGCCACACAAAGAATTTGGTTGTCCTATCTTAAACAGTTTCTGAGAAAAGCTGTCCCATTTGAAGATACCTCGAACAGAGTTAAAAAAAAAAAAATGCACAAGGGCAATAACTCTGGAAAAAATATTTGTGCACTTCTCGTTTTCGAACTCCATCAAGGTATTGATACCCTGAAGCCACACACCAAATTTGGTTTCCTTGATGTGTGGAGATACAGCAGATACTGAATCATGCACCACCTTTAGGGAGGTGTCTGATTGTCTCTTCTGCTTAAAGTAGTAGCTGTTCGAGCCCGATATGTAACAATGACACAAAATGTAATATCTAGTCTAGATGCTGAGCCCGAAATATAAAAAAACAAAAAAAAAAAACAAAACAAAAACATTTTGCCATGGATATTACATTATACACAGACATATATATATATATATATATATATACAGTATATATCTATATATATTTACGTTTTGGACTCACCATCTTGTTACACTATTGACCAGTTGTAACATTTTGGGTTTTATTACAATTTTCTTTCTTACATTTTGGGTTTATATATATATATATATATAATCAGGTTGTTGTTACATATAGACCTCTAACATGTAGCTGTTGAAGTTATTCTTGATTTGCATGAAAAGTGAGTTTGAGCCTGAAGCTATTGAATTGATGTGGACTATTCTTCTGTTTATGTAATTTATTTTTACTATTTAATAGAAAATAAACTATTAACCTTTGAATTGTTGAAAGCATTGTTTCGCCTACAGCATTTTTAACAAGTGATTAAAACCTTTTGCACTTACGGTACTGCATGATTTTCTCTTACATTCTTAAATAACTATCAACTTCTCTAATAATCTCCCCTGTGCCAGCGCCTCCATATTACCCCATGTCAATTTCAAGTCCAGATTAAATGAATTACTGGTCTCTATCTTTAAGTGAAACCCTTTTTAGTACTTCATTTTACTATAAACTGTATTTTGTTCTCATGTCTTGAGAAAGAGAGAGAGATTGTTGGCTGCCCTTCATGCTGATCCGCATGGTGGTCTAACCAACCTCCAGGGGAACCGAGGCTGTTTGTTAAGCTGTTATTTATCTCCTTCATAAAGTCCTCCTCATCTCCTATTAAAGAGCCCAGATCTGTTGCCCTTGACTTAAACATAACTCTTGTGTCTTTTGGTGAGATGATTTACTGTTTAATTTAACACCAACTGAACCCAGGAGGGAGCCCGCCTGGTGCAGCCTCATGTCGTATCAAAGAGAAATGTGTGTGGGGGGGTGTGAACATGTGTGTGAGTGCGTGTGGGTTTTCTTACTGTGAATCAATGAGTGGGTGGCTTTTTGTTTGTTTTTTTCATCGTAAGCATTCAGTGGAAGCCGCTTGTGAGTTTGGTTTTTATGCTATAAGGTTATTGCTGGAATTCTTTTTATTTCTTTTTTCTTCAAAACAAAAAAAAAAAAAAAAAAAACAAAAGTGTGCCCAACAAACAGGTTTAAAGGGAATTTGTGCTCCTAATTTCAAAATAATGGGATATTATGGAGTGAAAATTACATTTTTAGTCCCATTTCCCCGAGCTCAGGAGGAAACAAAAGTGAGACGCACGAAAAATGAAGTAACAATCTATTTTGTGACTGAACCACCATGGTGATAGCAAATAACTCCACATCCTGGGAGTATTACATTTAGTTATATTAATCTTACAAAATTCACAGGAAAAGAAAGAAATGTTACTCGTAAGAGACAAACAACAACAGCTCATCCTTTGAATAGAAAGAAGATTTTTCCCATCGATCCTGTAAGTATTATCTTCCTATTTTATGTTTTTCTTTAACCACCTCATTTGTATGAAATAATAATGCACCCATGGGTGCTGCTCATCCCATCTTCTTGAATACTCAAGTCCTACAGTATTCCAAAGATGGCTTTTATAGCTGAATGTTTCATTGATGATCAAGCCTGTCAGAAAAAAAAAAAATTAAAAATACAGACAAGCATGTTCTTTCTACATAAAGACCCCATTAGCAGGAGAAATGCTATGAAGGGCTCTGAATTCTTCACCACAAGCCTGAGCTGCTTACCACAAAAAAGAAAAAAAAAAAAAAAAAAAAAAAAAACAAGTCTGAATATTAATTTTTAGACAGTTGTAAATGCTTAACAGTTTGTTGTAAATGTAAAAAAGGACACATAGAAAGCATATTGTTGATAGAAAAGACATTTATAACCTGTATGACTATGTAATCCATGTCTTGAAGTTTAAAGATGAAAGATTTCAGTAGCGCAGAGAGATTTATTTTGGAGGAAAGGATAATAAAACAAAATGTTACACAGGTAAAAAAAAAAAAGTCAAATACATACTGTTAACTGCACCAAAGGGACTAAGTCTTCCTCACTCTTTTTCCACTAAATATCACTCAGAATATGCAATACAATTTTCCCCCCTCCTGAACAGTAGCTGTGTTTCCCTTACCCTTGGAAATAACAAATATCGCTAAAAAGTTTTCACAGTTTCATGAGGAGGAATTTCAGACATTTCCATATTGAAATGTATCGCCAAAGCACCATGGAATTTTTTTTTCCGTAAAGAACGTGACATACCTGGTCACATGACCACTTCTCATGAGATTTCAGTTGTGAAGCTCCTGCCCAAAACAACCTGCATGGAAAACGTGTTCAAAGCGCAATTATACTTTGTCGACATTGAGAAATATTGCTTTTATTTTGCAAAAATCTGTAATGGAAACACAGCTAATAAAGGCAAATACAGGAAAAAATGATCCTTTAGGATTAATGAGGCTCAAAAAACGGGTCAGGGCTGACAATCATAACATGTGTGTTGGGAAAGACAACGGATTACGATCAAGAAGCTGACCATAATATAACTTTTTTTTTTTTTGGATTATACTGAGTAGGGTCTCCGAATTTTCCAAGTCTCTTTTTCTCAAGTAAGAAGCCGGAAAATCTAGAGTTGCTTGGAACGCAGCATTAGATCACATGGTTAGATCTCATTTTAACACGAGAGATTTCTGGTTTGTAGAAAGATCAGCAGTGGGACAGAGTGTGTGTGTGTGGTGTTCTGTGTTGAGATTAATTAAGTACACACACACACAGTATATTGAGATTCAATATATATCAAGTTTTACAATTTGATGAAATGGAAAATTACAATATGGCTTATATGGATAAATACAGCTTATTTTTCATTTAAATACTCGTTTTAGGAGTCGCTGCTTTCACTTCTTTTCAGAACAGCATTAAAAGCACATTTGGATGGATTTCTGAGTGCGTTCTCCTAACCTAGACCTTCCCCTAAACACCCATACTACAGAACTCACTCACACGTGCTGTTTCATATGGTAGTCCAGTCTGTTTGGGGAAGAATGGTGCAAATTTGTCTACAAACATGAAATTTGGCATACTTGGAGTATTTGACCTGCTGAATTCTCAAAGCGGTTGCGACATTGGACAATTAAAAATGGCCACCTGTGAATATTTAACATGTATGACCAAAAATGTCTTTATTTTACAACATGAAGCCTGACGTTCCAGATCAAGGTATCCTTAATTGATCAACCATATTTCCATTTTGAGAAAAAAATATCGATATTTGAGTTTTGGTCCATATCGCCCAGCAATTAAACCTGTTTTAAGCCTGATTATTTATCTTTCATGTGTGTGGATTGTAACAGAAAAAATGCTTCTTTAGATTTAGAAAAAACCTGATGTCCTGCTTTAGTGACTTTAGTGATGTCACCTAATGTCTTGATGTCGTGTTTACCAAGAAAAGGCATTTAAAGGGGAAACAAAGCAAACTGCGTAAGAAGATCTGCTTACGCATTTCACACCTTGACTTTATATAGCATAACAAAGGCTCCTTATACTTCATCTTACTTCCTTGTATAGGCATTGATGTGGTTTCCTAGAGACGAAGCTCTGAAGTGGAACTTGATGCATAAATAGTCACATCTCTGTGTTTTCAGCAGTCGGTTGTTTCGTCCAAAAGGAGGGTCTGCTTTTCTGGCTTTGTTTTTTGTTTTTTTCTTTGTTCAGGGATGAAGCACAAATGCAGCTAAACAAAAAACCTCAAACAACGAGCAGTGCACGCACAACAGCATCAAAGTGGAACATGCACTTTATTACTCTTCCTTTGTTTGTGTTTGTGCACGACAAGTAATGTCTACCCATGCTTGCAACTGTGTGTGCGCGCGTGTGTGTAGTTGAGCATATGTCTCAGCAGGAGACAAAAATAAATAAATTAAAGATTGGGAGGGGGGCGTAGGGGTGTAGATCATAGCAATGCAGTGCTGCTGTGTTGGCGGGGGAGGGGCATCTGCGAGAAGAGCATGCAAACAGCAGCGATCCAGGAAGTCTATCAGAAATAAACACACACAGACTGGTTGAGTTCAGAGACTTGAACCCAAATGTAAAACGTTTTTCACACTGGGTGCATCCGAATGGTCCCTCCTATTTCCTTTCTGAAATCCTTTTTAAGAAAAGGAGTTAGGAGACTTCCTAAAGGAGTTAGGAAAAGGCCATCATGTTGTTTTGACAATTAGACTAGGCCCGATTCACAAAAAGATTGCTGGAATTAGCAGTTAGCGGTAAATTGGGGTAAAAGCAGGGAACATGTCGGTTTTACATGATGTTGATGTGCTGATTCCAAATATCCATGTTCCCAAGCTGAATCTTAAGTCCTTCATGTAAGTTCTGTTTCCTCCCTCTCTTGTTATTCCACAGTTTGTTAAAACTCAGCTCCAAATGGGCGAGTTGGATTTTTTCCCCAATAATACATCATAAGGTGGAAACTCTTCCTCCTGACAATCCTGGCTCCTCCTACCCTATATAAGAATGTGAGCTCCTCCCTCTCAAACTACCTCACAGGTAAAACAAACACTGCGGTTTAATATAGAATATACATTATACTTTATTGTCATATATTTAAAGCTACATACACAAAATGTGTTTTCTGCATTTAACCCCTCCCTGAGGAGCAGTGGGCTGTGTAGTGCCCAGGGAGCAGAACGGGTTAATATAAGGGACTGATCAACATCCCATAGTGATGGACCAGAGAGATAAGAACCATTGAGCCTATGATTACAAGCCTGCTCCCTTAACCACAAGTGCCTTTATCCACTGTTAATATATTTGAGCTCACAATCAGTTCCATTTTTAGAAGCTGTTATATTGCCTCGTACCACCTTTGACATGACCTGATGAGTTTGTGACCCAATGGGATGCAGTGGTTGGACAAAACAGTGGACTATTGTCTAAAATAGACTTCTGTGGTCAGAAGAGGTGAGGGGGACAAGGAAGCGATGTAGCAGCTCTAGCGAGTGTCTAAAACAGCTGACTGACTCTGCTGCTGACGTGATACACACTATGGAGCAGCATTTGTTGGACTCACAATCACAATAGCCGCTTAAATAGCCATGTGTTTTTTTTGGCTGAAAACAATGACAAGAGTGTGTGAATAGCAAAAGAAAATTGCTATGGTGATCATCCTCTCCAAGAGAGAGGCATGAAGTCTGCGTCAATAGACACGCCCACTCATGCATATGCACGAAGGCCCCAAAACAGCCTTTATAAGTGTCATGAAACTGACTTTTCAGAGGGTGAAAACTACAGAAAACAGGCGAGTTTGGGAAAATAAACCTCAAATACTATGTTGTTGGGGTTCTTAGAACAAATGGAGATGGGTGAAAAATAGCATAATACTGGACCTTTAAGGAAAAGTGGATAGGAAGACTATTTCGGACGCACCCTCAGCTTTCTTTCTCCCCTTTTGCTATTTTAGATTGTTTGCCCTCTTTCTCATTCACAACCACACCATCCCATTTGTGTAGCTCATCATGACATCCTAAGCAATCAGCTCCAGCCCTCATGAAGTGTGTTGTTTCATTCGTTTCCCTTTTTTCTCTCTGATTCGGTCTTGTTTTTGTCTGTCTTTCTGGTGTTTTTGTTGTTGCCATGTCTGTGGGTGAAGCAAAGAAGTCATTAATCACTGGTAAATGTACGTAGAGAAAGCAGACACCTCTGGGGGTTCTCATTCTCCTGGAAAAAGTGCTCTCTCAACAGGATCCGCAGAGAGAGATGTAGAAAATGGAGCGCAGGTGTGCAGTAAGTGCAGTAAACAAAACCAGATGCACAGCAAAACACAATATCCACTCTGAACGTGTGTATTTCTGCACTGCTTATAGAAAAGACTCGAGCTTTACACGACTGAAAGTAAAAATATAACAAAAAAACTGCAGCAAAAGACTTTGACAAGTCAAATAAATGTCATATTAGTCAATGAAAGGCTTCAGACAAGGCTTCACTCGTTTGTTTGGAATATTCTTCCCACTGGAGAGTTTCTCTCTACTGTATTCCTGTCTAGAAAATGTCAAGACAATAAAGTGATGTGAGAGCACTTTAAATATAATCAAGGAAATATTCAACCTTTATACATTTTTTACATTTTCAAAAAATGTCGCTTGTCTTCCTTTTTTTCTTTTTCTTGTGTTAACCACTGTTTGTTACCACCTTCACAAAATTGACAGATCTCCATTTCTATGAGAAAAGACTAAAACATGTTTTACATTCGTCGTGCATCAATTAAGTATTTCACCTTACACTCTTATTTAACAGAAGCCCAGATATGAGGCTACAACATTAAGCATCAGCCTTTAATCAAAAACAAACCTTAAAAAATAAGTACAACTAAGGGCAACTGAAAAACTGGTTTTTAATAGTGTAGAATATCAAGATCAGCAAGTTAGTTTGTTAGTTCTGAAACAGCCTTACTTACAGTCTGAAGTGTTTTTGCCCAATTTGGGAAAAAGTCTGAATCCAAATGAACAATCAGACAATTAGCTGACAGCCAGGAGCGCAGACTATTAGTTTTTCTCTAAAACGCCCTCCCCTGCCTCAAAGATGTGCTCAATGCTGGAATATGGTATGAGATAAAACCTACAAGTGCATTTGTATGTGCAATGACAGAATGTTTCACATGGGATTTCAAAATCGAAACGAAGTCTAAACAAAAAAAGTAACAGAGATGGGGTTGTAGAACATGCTCAAATTTCAAAAACATAAACACTTAATATCAAACTCCAGGATTCCCAATTCATAGCAAAACCATATCGTTTTCTTTTTTCCATGTCTGCATATGTTGTCCAAGGTTAGCATTATGACTATGCATGTTTTATTCTTGCACAAAAGAAAATAAATACAATAAAATAATTATTTTTGCCTAATTGTGACCAAGCGAAAGGTAAACCAGACTTTATTTGGAGGAAAGAGGTGCCGTGTTGCACCAGAGTGAGGTGGGGAATACAAGGGAAAAGGAGTTTGGGAGGTTTTTCCACACAATCTAATTATAGTTCCAGTAAGTTCATTTTGTCTTCTTTTTTAAAATATGTTTAGGTTTTGTTTATTTAGACAATAATTTTCAGGAACATATATTGGAAAACCGAATGTAACTGGCAAAACTACAGTAAATCCCAGTCTAGCGCCTGCGTTTTACTCAAAACCTTCCTTTTGAACCACTCGGCTCGGAACCTTGGAGCTTTTATCAATGGAAATATTCTCATTTCTATCAACTTTTGGGCACAGCAGCATTAGCCATTGCCTCAGTAATCTTACTTGAGGAATATAACTTTAGCTCTCAAAATAACTCAGCGTAGAGTCAAATTATATAAATGAGATCTAGTCAGTTGAGATCAGTGTTTACGTATAGACTGTGGAATTAACTTTCCACGTGTTTCTTGTATTTATACACTCTACACTCTCAATTTTAATAATTCCTACAGATGTGAATATATCCTTTAATATTGTAGGTTTAGGGTGAAAAAGTGTAATGATTTCAAGGATCACAAAGCAAAAAATAACCAACACCGGGCTCGAGCATATCATATATATTAGATTAAATGCGGATGTTTTTAATCATTACAGTTTCACCATTGTTTATACTAAAACTGACAACCTGAATCCCAGTTGGCTCTATTGATTTATCTATTGTTTGCTGACAATAGTCAGAAAGCAGGAAAACAAAAACAAAAAAAGCTAATTTAACTGTCCAAAAACTGAACCATTCATCATTTTAATCCTGGTCTAATTTGTTGTTTCAACATGTTTTTCTTTTGTTTTATTAGGTTTTTTTTTTTTTGCTGACCCTTGTTGTAATGGTAGGTACAAAGATTGAGTGTGGGGGTTGGGTAGTTGGGGGTGCTTTGAGTCTTTATTTACCCAAGCAAACAAAATCAATGGCTCTCTGCCTTAGGAGAAGTGTGTGGATCAATGGGAGGTTTCAGAAAGCCCCTGTGAAAAATCAATGTGCCTTACATGCTGTTGATGGCTGTTTGGCCACAGAAGAAAACGGTCTCCACAAAGAACACCTGTTCACGGTGAAAAAATGACGCAGCTCGCTCATTGTTACAGTCGTTCGGGCTTCAGACCTATATTTGTTTGTCTCTAGAATACCCTGGATACGTTTATGTTTACCGTTTTGGGTTAAACGCTACAGTCAGAATCCTTTATTATCCCTCATTCAGTAGAAGCATACGGACAGACCTTCAGCACTCACACACAACACAGCCTCCTATCTATAATCAATGTCTACATTTACGCTCACAACACTGTGACGTGTGAGGACGATCAGGTGTCGTATTTAACAGAGGTGTAAAGAGTACTGATATATCCTACTCAAGTAGAAGTACTGTTACGTGATTGACATTTTACTGAAGTACAAGAACAAGTAAATTACAAGTTACAAGTTACATTTATTTTGGTTATAAATCTTGCTACAGTTCCCTTGCATACAGTAAACATCTCATGTATAAACTTAAAAAGGAACAGACCAAATTAATTGTAACTTAATTTATTTTCCACAAAGGCATCTGTATAAAATATAATGTTTGATTTCATGGACTACTTTAACTCTCTTGATTGTTATTTTCAGTATTTAAAAAAAAAATATTTTTACTTTTTCTATTATTATTGTTTTAATAACATTATTTGTTCATGTTATCATTCCAAATGCCACCGTTGTCCCTTTACCACATTCATGTAACCCAATGTATTAGACGTCACAGTTACTTGTACTTGAGACTTAATTTGGGTTAATTTATTTCTAATTTATTTATATATATATATAATTATCTTATGTATATGTGTATGCATATGCATATGTGTTTGTATGCATGTATGTACATTATTATTATTGTATTTCCTTTTTCCCTATTGTTGCTATTTACCGTTTATGGTATTTGATTTTTATTACTGTCAGAGACACTGTTCGATTGTTCTTGTTGTTTGACACTCAGTTCAGGCCGTTGGGTTTAATTTTACTCTTAAAAAGGTTTTTGAAAAATGTACAATTATTTTTAAAATAAAAACAACAGCAATGAATCAAAAAAATAAAGAAATAAAAATGTGCAGGCTCTAAGTATAGCTTAATTTATCAACTCAAACTAACCAGCATTCAATGCTGTTTTGGTAATGAATTCCATACTTCTTTTAAAACATACTTAAGTGCATGTAAAATTATTGATTTAGAAATATACTCAAAAAAGTACAAGTACCCATAACAGCAACTCAATTACAGTAACGCGAGTACTTGTAATCCATTACTTTCACCTCTGGTATTAAGCTACAACGATATACAATATAAATCTCAATGTTCAGTCAAAATGTTTTTATGTTTGAGCTTTGGAAACAAATCCGTCTGCTAAAATATAAATAATAAAAATGTGTCAATAACATTTGAGCAGGGAAGTGCAGCTCTGTCAGGACTTCAGCATTTCCCTCCAGCGATGTCAGGCTGCAAAGCACAGAGAACAATGAGTGGGGGGTCTGTGTTCTGACACCTGCCCCATCCTGTTCTCGCTGATCAACGTTACAATGCTGTAGAAGCGTGGAGGTACAGGTGAGGGTTGCTGTCACCCCACCTGTCCAACTGATGCTAGCTTAGTGTGGGCACCAGAAGAGAAAAAAAAAACACAGGAGTATGACAAGAAAAGGCAGCTGCCTGCATGTCACTCAGAGCAGCAGAAAAAAGCCAAAGCATGTAAATCACAGAGTAGCTCAACAATCAGAGGCTGATCAAAAGGCCTTTCACATGATTTACCCACTCACCTCACAATGAATCAACTATCAGGTTATTTTGTTTTGCTTAGTTTCAACACCACACACGGGGCTCTTTTGATCCCTGCCCACCCAGCGTGAGGAAAGCTTTGAGTGAAAACTTCTCAGCCAATCAGCTGCTTGTACATTTGGACTCTTAAAACTGATATCTAGAGTTTCTGAGAAATCTATGTTCATGTATCATTCTTTTGAAATGCGAACGAGTTATTTACTATGGTCTACTACCGGTGGTCATTCATATAAATCAGGGGTGCAACGATACACAAAAGTCACAGTTCGATACGTACCTCGGTTTTGAGGTCACGGATCAGTTCATTTTCAGTACAGTATGGAACAAAATGCAAAACATAAATGTGCTTGTTTTGTAGTAAACCAACAATGTATTTAACATTATACAGAATGTAAAAATAATTAAAAAAAAATACTGTTGTAAAGTGCTGCCTGGTAATAATAATAATATTCTCAAACAAAAAATACATAAAATATTATAGAACTAAGCTCCTCACAGCTGGTTAACAGCTTTTATCCGCTGCTATAAAGACTTTGATGGCAGATGTTACAGCTTTGGTCAGATCTGAATTACTAGGCAGAGGCTGCTTGAACGTCGATGTCAGCTGCATTTGCACTGAGGACGTTTTCTTTCTTGTCGCAGTGATATTCGCACTCGGGGGGTGCCGTTTCAAGTGAGTTACCATGTCCGTCGTGTTCCCGGAAACACACCCGATCTCAGTTGAACAATGTTGGCACACTGCCCTCGTTTTATCCACTGGTCTTTCTTCGTTGCAGTATTTCACCCGGAAGCCAAAGTGTTCCCAAGCAGGTGACTGTAGCGATAGGGGAGGGTCCTCCAGCTCTTGTTTCTCGCCAGCGTTAGCCATGACGTACAAGCTTGTGCATGTAGCTGCAGGCGGAAGTAAACACACGCAACGTCCGTTCTGTTCCGGAAACTCACCCGTGCACAACCCTGTACCCGAACCGAACGCCCTGTACTGAAACAGTTCAATATAAATACATGTATTGTTACACCTGTATGTATGTATGTATATAAGTCCCGCCTTCGTCCATAGACCCCTATACAAATGTAAGAAAGTGCCGAATTCGCCCAGGAAATAGGCTTTGACTTCCTGGAGTGGGCCTCTGTCAATCAAAGTGAATGCGCGTGCACCGTCAGGTATCACTGAGCAGCATAGCGTCATGGAGGAGCGCTCCAAAACTCCAAAGATACCCATTCCACGATTGCCAACGTATTAAGCTTCTACTAAAAAAAAAAAAAGAGAAGTCCGGGTACAAAGCTTGTGGATAAACGTCTTCGTGACCGTGACAGAATTGATTTCGGAGCTGCTTTTCAAAGGGGGAGGGAGGGACTTACTGCTTTTAAAATGATTCCAAACGGACCAGGATTTGGCGAAATTTCTCCTGAACAGGTAATAAACATGTTTTCATCAAAAGTTATGGCACTCTAACAATAAAAGCGTAGTTTTTGTAGTTATGCAACTTTGTTACGTTTTGCAATGTACGTGCACGAACGTAGATTGGTAGATTGGCAGAGGTAGACTATGACTAATATAAAAACAACATGTGAACGAAAATATGATTAAAACAAAAAATAAAAAAATAAAAATTTGTCACATGGGACAAAATCCATTCAGAACTCATGTGATTATGTAGTCTTACACATTATTCTGTGTATTGACAAACATTAATACCAACCCATATCAGGTTAATAAATGCTAATTAATTACTTTTTCAAAATGCTTTACATTTTAGTCGCTTACATCTGTAACGGAAGTCGTTTACCAAAATCTAGACTATGACTGAAATACTCCTGATGACTAAATTTTGACTAAAACTAAGTTGGATTTTAGTCAAAATTATTTGACTAAATCAAAATTTGTTGTCAAAATTAACACTGGAACTCTTTGAAACTTTGAACTCTGGATTTTTCAACATCCTACTTGGAAAAAGTGACTTGGAACGCCACCTGGGCTCGGAGCTCCTCCTAGAAGTGGGACACTAGATTCACTACAATTTCTTAACGCTGTTGTAGAACTCATCGATAGAGGAGAAGTTATTTCCTTTTCATTTTAAATGAATTAATTAAAAAAACTGAATATATGTTTTTGTTTGTTTGTTTTTCCAGTGTCATGTTTTTAACGCCTTACGATGGATTGCCATGTTGCTAAAATATGCTACGTAATGTTGCCTTGCTTTGTTGGACCAACAGTAAATGCTTTTCAGAATAACATATCATCGTTTTAAATCATACAAATGTTACTGCCTTTATTAGAATTTTTCTGAATTTTGAAATGGAAATAAAGGGGACCATCCAGTTTTCTAGGGGCCCACCCACAATAAACATCCTGGCACCGCAACTGTTCAACACAAGGGGGGGAAAAAGATAGACATTTCTCAACAGACAAGCATCTAGAAATGGTTCTCAAAATGGACTAACACACATGCAATTACATCTGAAAAAAATTAAATAAAATAAAAATCACCCTTCCTTCCCCATCTTCCTTGTTTTTTGTTAAAATCTCCACTTCTTAGTGTGGTCTTGCCTGCCCTCCAGTCATCATTAAAAAAGAAAGACGGGAGCATGAGACCCCAACAGAGGCATCAGCGTACATCACTTCATCTTCTCGTCTAAACGCTCAACTAGCAGTTACCCACTGGTCCCTGATGGACCTATTTACTGAACCGAGTGAACACACTGTAACTTCCCAACACTTCTTGATTCTTTTCTTTCTCCCTCTTTCCTTTCTCTGGTTCTGAGCAGCTCATGAAAAACATTGCAGCTGTAGTTTTTACTGCAGGAATGAATGAGCTTAGATGGAAATGACACACTCTGACACATGACAAGACTCCAGATGTTGAAGTACGTCAACTACAAAACAGACGTTTCAAACTTCCCTCGTTCACTTGATGGTTTTGTTTCACTATTTAAAAAAAATTAGAATAAAAATGAAAAAGGATAAAAAAGCTCTCTTCAAGTAGCACTGCATACGAGGTTGGACAAAATGAATCCGTGTACCCTTCGTTCTTTGGTTATTCAGTTTTAAAACTAAATCAAAATAACAAATAAACAGTGTGGTTATTTTGTTTTACTGTTTTAAAAACCAACAGAAATGTAGTTTTTTTTAAAACTTGTTCTGTTTGTGTGATATTTGGATATTACAGAGAACTGAAGGCCGCTGCACCTCATTACCCTCCACAGGTCTGGACCAGGTCTCCTCACACAATAGGACTGTTTAGGATTTATTTCAGCTCTTTTCTGGTCCTGCTCCTGTTTTCATCCAGTCTGTGGATGTTTTAGTTCATAAAAAGCTGCTCAGCTTTTTGAGGGAGGGTAAAAATATCTATTTTGCACATTATAAATACCGCTAACAGCAGCCTTCAACACACACAGAAGTGGATCAGAAACGAGTAGCACCAGTAGATTCATTACACACCTCTGGTCCACATATCATGTCCATGTTTTCCTTGACATCCATTTTTTTTGGTTTTGATTTATTTATGTATTAATGACGTTTCAATTCACCAGTAATGTGACTAATGCGTTGCTTCTTTTTATGTCCGGGACCGGGAACAATAACAGTCAAAATGTCACTTACACTGACGAGCATTTGAGGAAATGGTCCTCTTGAATTTTCGGCCACATTAATGGGAGGGATCACCCAGTCCCTCTTCTGTCTCCGTAGACCTTTGGTGCTGTTCATTCGATGACCAGAAAACGTGATGACAGGAGGCGGAGCTTCAAATGAATCCTTCATCGCTTTCCTTGTAGCATCTGGACTTTTCTCCTCTGTCACCTTTGAAACAACAAAACATACATTTTTTTAGTAAGTTTGCATGTTGTTAATGATCAGAATAACAGTTTGCATGAGTGAAACGTGCCTTAGACAGTGGTTCCCAACCTTTCTTGTCTTGTGTACCCTTGAGCCTTTTTGTCAAACCATGAGTACCCCCTCACTCATACATGTTCATGATTCTCCAAAGTAGAACATAACAGAACTGAATATTCAACACAAGCCTTTTTATTTCATCTTCTTAAATTGAACCATTAATATTCAGGCAATAAAACTGATAAATATAAAAAATAAAATCATAGTAAATGTTTGTATTATTAATACTGTATTATCAATACTGTATTATTAATACTAGTTATATTATGATTATATTGTTATTAAAGAAAAATAAAAAAATTAAATTAGAAAAAAATAAGAAAAGTAAAAATAAGTAATAAGTAATATAAATAAATAAATACAAAACAAATAATTAACCTGCCTGTGTTATATATAACTTTTATGACATTTACCACAAAAGGAGCTTCTTTGAATATGTCCCCTTTAAACAGGCACTTAAACTTTAAAAACAAGTCATAGCGTACACGTAAAATTTTAATGACAGACTTTTGAAATGTACCACGTACCCCCTGCAATGTGTTCACGTACAGCTAGAGGTACGCGTACCCCTGGTTGGGAAACACTGCCTTAGACTAACATCTGACACCTGCACAGGATAAAGTTTGTACAGAAGAGGAATGAATGAATAAAACTATTCAGGTGAAGCATTCTGTGTCAGCGAGTGTCTCAACTAAGCAGACACAATAATTGGTGTTCGGTGTGTAAAGTGTGTGTCATTTATATATATATACATATACATAAAAATAATTTGCCATACTACAGACTATAAACATCCAACCCTGTCATTTACAGTGAAAACATGAAGCCAATTAGTGAAGAGCATCGCTAAGGTTATTTACAACCCCTTCACGCCACCAATGACAGCTTAGTTCCAGACACACACTAATCATACAATGTGGATCCCAGGCTTGTGCTCACGCGCTCGCCGGAAGCAAAAAGAGAAATGACCATCGCAAACCTGTCGCTTTGAAAAATGTCCAAATAAGAAATGTGTGACTAAGAGGACGATTTTCCATTTTCCTCACAAACATGTTCTTTATGAATCATCAATGTTGGCAGACATAAAGAAATAATGCACATCAGCTTTTAAGGTGGAAAGAAACACACAAATATATACATATACCAATATCATGTGTATATCTATAACTTGTACTATGTAATAAAATTGTTGATTTATGGAACAATCATTTATTATAATATTGCATCCTTTGTTATTGGCTGATACCGATATCAATACGATACGATAACAGCCCACATTTTACATACTTTTATTACTTATTTCATATTGTGGAATGTATGATGATTTTTTTTTTTTTACCTTTTTTACCTTACATTTTATCAGTTGAATAGAATACTTTAAAAGTAATTGCAAAAACCTGAAAAAACACTTCCATAAATCCAATACAAAACTAAAAAATATATATACATTAAAGTGCAAAATAACCAATAGTTTAACCTAAACTTAATGATTTTCTACAATTTAAGACCTGGAAATATAAATATAAATCAATAATCGCAATATATATGATAGAATAATTTCCAAAATCAAACGTTACTAACAGTTGTTATGACAAAAACAAACTGAGGTACAAATGTTTAACGTTAAATGTACATTTTCTAGAGTTGAATTTAATTAAAAAATGATTTGAGACTGATATTAAAAATCACCCCTAAACATAAAATTTTCTGCAGTTAAATAAAAAAAAGGGAAGAAAAAAGAAAATCTTGAAAAATAACTTAATAAATCTAATAAAAAATGAAATATATACAGTACAAAATAACCAATATTTGAACTAAATGTAAGCATATTCTACAAATTATTATGATAAAAGACTGATATCCAACAGTAGGTATTAGAAAACCTGACTGGGGTACAACATTTTTAACCTTAAATGTAAAAATATTTCACAGTTGAATCGAATAAAAAAATTAAATAAAATAGAAAAAACCTAAAAATAACAATAAATCCAATAAAAAAAAATACTAAATATATACTGTAAAGTACAATTTAAGACAGTGAAAAATAAAATCAATAAATGCAAGTAATTATGATATGAGACCGATATCCAAAATCAATATTGGATCGGGACACCCTAACATCCTACATGATAACTACTGTCTGTTTCAGGGTTCCCACATCTTTAGTCAAATTAAATGCAAGACTTTTTATTTCCATTTCAAATTATATTTAAGACCAACTTCATAATAAACATATTTGGGGGCAAAAAAATACACCAAAAAAAAAAATCTAAATCTCTACAAAAACAAGATGACTACAAAAATAGCCAGAAATCTATTAAATAACAACAAAATACAAAAAAAAATAACAACATTTTTGTTGGACAGGACATTTTCCCCATGTTGTTTATACATTTTTTTTTTTAAAAGATGAATGTTACAATTTATTTTGAAGTGTGACTCAATACAATCATAAAATCATACTCATGTTAAAATGTAAGACTTTCTGATAATTGATTTAAGACATTTTAAATTCATGAATTGAATGCCTTTTAAGACTTTTTAAGGATCTACAGGAACCCCGTATTTCATAATTCCATCTCATTTACATATCACTATCAGCATTGAAAAGGTTACAACAAAATGCTGCATCTCAAGCTTGCAAGGCAGTAAAGCTGCATCAAAAAACCCAGTGATGAACACCAGTGCTCCATCTCAATCCCATTCCCCCTCCTCCTGTGCTCTCCCTGCCCTCGTGTTGAGGCGTTATTGTTTTCCTCTGTCTCTCCTCCTGCTCCTTACAGCTCGTCTCAATAACAGCGATTCCTCAAGAACTGGACAGCGTTCAGCAGATAACGTAGCAGCAGCAGAAACAGCTGCACACAAGCTTTCACCTGTCAAACACCACAACGAGCACCATCTAAAATCATAGTTCACGTCTTCTTCATGCTTCATTTTCTCTCATAAACAGAATACCTACACAGAAACATTGTTTATTTCTGCAAAAACAGGGTTTTTACATCCACTTTATATACAAATAAAGGGAAATAATGTACACTTCATCAATGAAGATGTAGTGATTGGATTAGATTGTCCTTTATTTTATCCCACAGTGGGGAAATTCACATGCTACAGCAGCCAAAGACACAACGAGCATGCAAACAAGAAAGTTAAATACAAAAAGAAAAAATAAGGAAAGCATAAAGTATACAAAAAATAAATTAAATAATACTATATATACATATATATATACTGTATATATATATATATATATATATATATATATATATATATATATATATATATATATATATGTGTGCGGTAAGTGGGGTTTTATATAACTTAACTTGATTAAATAATAAAAAACTTCCATAAAATACAGACAGCACCATGTTAAAATAGCTATATTGTGCTTTATGATTTTTTTAAATAATTTTTAAGGTTGTTAATTTTTGTGTTTTTTTATGCAAATTTTATTGTTCTATATTTTTAAAATAATGTTCCCTTCTCTGCTTTGTTATTAATTATTTTATTAAATTAACAGTATGTCTGTGAGTATTCGTCTAAACCTTTTGATCAATTTTTAACTTGGTCAATCACATTAACAAATTTCTGTGAAGCACTTTGTATATAAGTTTGATATATTGATTGATATTTGATACAAAGAATTCAAAAGTTCACTTTTGGCAATTTGGCTTTACATTAATGGTTAAATCAGAAACAAGAGGTATAGAAACCAATCTCTTGCCATCACATACAACAACCAATAGTTCAATGAACTTAGGAACCAAATACTTTGCACATAATGGGAACATCACGACCCATTGGATTGACCAGAATGCTTGTTTGTTAACTATATGTTTATTTCCTTTAATGCAGTGTGCAAATATGTTGTTCAAATTCACTACATATGGGATACATTGTTGTATTTTTTAAGTTCGTTTAAAAAACAAAACCAAAAAAAAAAAAAAAAAAACGTCGAATAGCACATACCACGTTTCCCCAGTATTCTTTTTTTTTTTTTCACCTTGTCCTGCACATGCTGTCAAAGGTCAACACTACAAGAAGTGCAATCATTATGAGACAGCAATGCATTTTTTGTTATTGTTAATGAATAAATTAGTTTATTTTATTGCTTAATTGTGTCCATCACCAGCCTTCCCTAAGTAAGAGAAGGATATAAATAGGGAGAGCAGTGTTACACCTAGGTGGGGGGGGGGGGATTAACGTTCCTGAGTATTCAGTGAAATGACTTGGTTCCACAGAGTAAAAAAAAATAAATTGTGCGACGTAAAATCATACTTTATGTTGAATTGCCTTTGAAACGATCTATCACACAACTACGTTCCAATAATATTAGTAATTCCCGGAAAAGGTACCCCCCCCCTCAAAAAAGTCTCAGAGAGGCTCTGGACATCCGCTCATAGAATATCCATGTCAAATTACAGCCCTATTCAAGAGCATTAACGAGGAGCAGTCATTTGAAATTGGTATTTATCAATGATTCAGTACCACCACACTGTCGCAATATTTGATTCACAAATAAATGAGAAAGCAACTTAATGGAACATGCCTAAAAAAGGGGGGAGGCATAATCGTAATCTATGTTAAATTACCGATATATCACACGACTATATTCCCATAAATTTGGAAATGACCGGAAATGGTAGGTGGGCCCCCGGGCCGCATTTCAAAAAAAGGGCTCCAAGCGTCTCATCAAATTCATTCATAGACTATTCATACCAACTGCTTTCCGATCTAACAAGAACTAAGTAGTTCATTTGAAAAATATGTGTCAATGATTCAGTACCACCAACCGTTGTAATATTTGACTCGCAAATCAATGAGAAATACATTTGGGGCCCCAAATTGAAAATTGGGCCCGAGAGTTGATGCGTACACATCCATAGATTATAACGACCAAATTTTAGCCCGATCCATTCACGAATTACAGAGGAGGAGGAGGAAGAAGGAGAAGGAGAAGGAGAAGGAGAAGGAGAAGGAGGAGAAGGAGGAGGAGGAGGAGGAGAAGAAGAAGGAGAAGAGACGTAGAAGAGACGAAGAAGGAAGAAGAAGAAGAGAAGAAGAAGAAGAAGAAGAAGAAGAAGAGAAGAAGAAGACGAAGAAGAAGAAGAAGAAGAAGAAGAAGAGAAAGAAGAAGAAAGAAGCGAAGAAGGCAAGAGAACGAAGAAGAAGAAGAAGAAGAGAAGAAGAAAGAATGAAGAAGAAGAAGGCAGAGAAGAGTAGAGATTATAGATGTTTTGTTAAAGTGTACTCAGGGGACTGACCAAAACTGACAAAGTTTACTGTAGCACGACTGCGAGAGTTAAAATTGCAAGTTCCACATCAACTTTACAAGGTTCCTTTGCGTCTGGTGAACTTAGCAACAAAATGCCACAGTTGATAATAAACCTTGTTGCCAATTTCTCTGTTTATATTACTTTAGTTAGGAAAAAAAGCCTTGCAGTTCACCTCCCAAGCAGTTGACATTTGAGAACAACAATAAACTACAACACAGAGGCAAGCTGCTAAGTTGGAAGACAGCAATGGCTTCTGGCACATATTGAAAGTTGAAGGTTCTGTACAATGCAGCCTATAAAAAGCTTTTCTCTCTGTTTGTTCTTCCCTGGTCAAGGTTCCTCAGAGGTTTGGCTTGTACCTGCCAGAGGAAACAGCGCTTTCAAGGCTGACTTCATTAGATGGACAACCAGGAAAGAAAAGAGGCTTTTAAGACTGCTTTAAAGAAAATGTGTCAAGCAACCTGGCATATGGTGTGTGTGTGTGTGTGTGTGTGTGTGTGTGTGTGTGTGTGTGTGTGTGTGTGTGTGTGTACGATTGGGTTTTGAGGAGCATGGGCTAGGGTGTCATGTTGAGTTCCATCAACCAAGCTCTCATGCTTTATCAAGACATCTCGTATGTACAGTATAGTGCAATGCACAGGACAAACGTGATGTGAAAGAAAAGGTTTTCACTTATAGAAATACAACAATTTACAGGATGAAACAGAATATTACTTCCAATACTTTATGAAGATTAATAAAGCAAAATACTGTGGAACCATGCCGCTATAAAGATATTAGGGCTGCATGATTATGACCAATATTATAATCACAATTATTTATCACGCTAGGGGAAAATCTGTATTATTTGCACTACTTTATGAACAGTTTACAGTGCAAAATAAAGCTTTAAATTAAAAAAAAATACAAAACAGAAATTAACCCAATAATTTTAAAATGTACCAAGGATTAACTGAATAAATACACTATTACAAAGTGCTTTCACAAAATGCAACTCATTGGAAACAATCACAGCTCTCATTATCCACCAAATGACTCAATGCTGACTAAAGGTTAAGAAAGTGCCTGATTAAATATGCAGCAGAGCTCACACTGTAATTGTTAATATGTCAACGATATGGTTTATTTAATCGTGGCAAACCAAAATCATCATCACGATTAGAATTCAATAATTGTGCAGCCCTAAAAGATATTACATAAATATGTGAAATAATGCTCAGACAGGGGAGAAAAAGAGGTGGCTTGGGGGGGGTTCATACTGTATATCCCCAAAATATGCACTATGTCCCCCACTCATTTTTCTCCTTCCTTATCTCCTCAGTAGAAAAGCCCGGACAGTCCTCTACCCAGTCACTTCCACCAGTTCCTCTGGGGATTTCTTTAGTAAATCAACCATTTTATAAAACCTCAGTGATCTTAATCTAATTAGGTTGTCTGTAATACCAAATATAATATAGCTGCTTAGTTGTTTAAATATTGTAGATGTTTCCCTGCTGTTATGTTTTTGGCCATATGTGCCTGTTTTTGTCTCCCTCCAGCCTCGGATCCAGCCAAGATTCAGGCTGTGGCTGAGTGGCCTACCCCCACATCCCGAAAGAACTTACAAAGATTCTTTGCTATTTTTACAGGCGATTTATCAAGGATTTCAGCAGAGTTGCCGCCCCGCTCACTCGCCTTACCTCGAGCTCCATTCCCTTCACCTGGACCTCTGATGCTCAGAGTGCGTTTGACCTGCTCAAACGGAGGTTCACCACTGCACCTGTACTCATCCATCCAGACCCCAGTCGACAGTTTGTTGTGGAGGTGGATGCATCCGATCTAGGTGTGGGTGCCATTCTGTCCCAACGCTCTGCTGAGACCAACAAGCTACACCCATGTGCTTTTTTTTTCGAAGAGGCTTTCTGAGGCGGAGAGAAACTATGACATAGGTAACCGTGAGCTATTGGCTGTAGTTTCAGCCCTCCAAGAATGGAGACACTGGTTGGAGGGGGCGCAGCAATCCTTTATCATTTGGACTGACCACAAGAACCTTTCTTACCTCCGGTCAGCACAAAGGCTCAACCCCCGCCAAGCACGTTGGGCCCTTTTTTTAAGCAGGTTCAACTTCACTTTGACCTACCGACCAGGCTCAAAGAACGGCAAGCCTGATGCCTTGTCCCGGCTTTACACTTCTGACCCTGTTGAATCTGTTCCAGGCACCATACTGCCCCTTCCTGTGTGGTTGCTGCTGCCCACTGGGAGATTGAAGACACAGTCATGGAGGCCCAACGCTCGGAGCCGGATCCCGGTCAGGGTCCGCCTAATCGCCTTTTTGTCCCAGCCTCAGTTCGTTCCCAAGTTCTCCAGTGGGGCCACTCCTCCAAGCTCTGCTGCCACCCAGGTATCCAACGCACTATGACCTTCATTAAACAGAGATTTTGGTGGCCCTCTATGGGTTCTGACGTCCGTGAGTTTGTGTCTGCTTGTGATATCTGTGCCCGTAGCAAGTCATCTCACTTGCCTCCTGCCGGTTTGCTGCATCCTCTTCCGGTGCCCTCACGACCCTGGTCTAATATTGCGGTGGACTTTGTTACCGGCCTGCCCCAATCCGAAGGTAATTCAGTTATCCTAACCATTATCGATCGTTTCTCCAAGGGAGTCCATTTTGTCCCCCTTCCCAAACTCCCATCTGCCTTGGAGACGGCTAACTTGTTAGTCAACATTTTCGTTTACACGGGATCCCTGTGGACATCGTATCGGATCGTGGACCTCAATTCTCTTCACAAGTATGGAGAGCATTCTGTCAGGCCATTGGAGCATCAGCCAGCCTTTCCTCAGGTTTTCATCCACAGTCAAACGGTCAGGCAGAGAGGGCAAACCAATGTCTCGAAACTGCCCTTCGTTGTGTGACAGCCCGCCATCCTACTGCTTGGTCCACTTTTCTTCCTTGGGTTGAATATGCCACAATTCCATGTCAAGTTCTGCTACTGGACTCTCTCCTTTCATGGCTTCTCTTGGTTTCCAGCCGCCTCTGTTTCCTGCACAAGAACGGGAGGTGGCTGTCCCATCTGTTCAGGCCCATCTTCGTCGGTGCCGAGCCGTTTGGAATACCGTCCGTTCTGCCCTCACACGTCTGTAGCCAGCAAACTGCCAACCGCCGTCGCACGGCAGCACCGGTCTACCAAACGGGACAGGGGTGTGGCTCTCTTCCCGTGATCTGCCCCTCCAAGTGGACTGCAAGAAACTGGCTCCGAGGTATGTGGGACCATACGAGATTGAGAAGATTGTGAACCCCGTCTCTGTCAAACTTAAATTGCCCGCTGCTCTACGAGTTCATCCTGTGTTCCACGTTTCCTTGATCAAGCCCGTCATGTCCAGTCCTTTGTGCCCTCCGGCCGTCCCCCCGCCTCCCCCGGCTCGTTGAGGGTCACCCTGCCTTCACGGTTAGTCGGATCCTGGATGTGCGCCGCCGGGGGCGTGGATTCCAATTTCTTGTTGATTGGGAGGGTTATGGCCCTGAGGAGCGGTCGTGGGTTTCTCGTCGCCTTATCCTGGACCCTGGTCTACTGAGGGACTTCTATCGCCGGTTCCCTGACAGGCCTGGTAGGACGCCAGGAGGCGTCCGTTGAGGGGGGGGTCCTGTTATGTTTTTGGCCATATGTGCCTTTTTGTCTCCCTCTTGTGGCTCTTTGTTTTTCTTTTAGGCTTGGTCCTGGTGGGGCGTGGACTCCGAGCAGGCACACCTGGTTCCAATTACTCATCACTGCAATACAAAAGCCTCAGACTCACCTCCACTCATGTTGGATTGTTCGTCTATGCTGCGGTACTTCTGCTCTAGATATCCTGAAGTCTATGCCTTTTGCCAAGTTTTATTTTTGATTCTGGACTTTTATTCCTCTAGTACCCGAGCCTGCTCTGGAGCCACTCCCAGGATCAAGCCAAGCCAAGAGGACACTTTTTGTTAAATAAATTCACGTCGACCCACACTTTGGGTGTTGTGTTTGTTTATGGGTCCAACTTAACAACCCTAACACCTGCCTCTCTAAAAAAGGCTTCTGCTAAAGATTATTAATATTTATCAATTTACCAGGATAGTGCATGTGTTGATTTTTGCAAATCCTTATTTTTCTTCCATTTTCAGCTTCTGATATCTCAGGAATTACATCACATAGGAAACTGAACGTTGGTATAGAAACAACTCCACCCACTCTCTCAGAATATACAAAAAAAGATCTGCTATACATTCTATCTGGTGGATCTGTCAGCCCCTAAAAATTGAAAAAATGTTTGTTGGGGTTTGGGTCTTCAGTAAACAACTCAGCATATGCCTCAGCTTCCTGTAATTTGATCAGCTTTGAACTATGTACATAGACTGTTTACATCACTAATGATTAGTCACATATATGCATTGGTTCTTGGGTGATAGTCTCTTGAATTGCAAAAATACTATTTTCATTGATCCACAAGTGCATGTAAGAAAAAATCTAATTTCTGTTTTAATTTATAGCATAAAGACGACTCTTTCTTGGAATATAAAACATTTTTCTTTATTCGACTTCTTTATTTTTACATGAGGCCATTGCAGCTTGCCTCTGTGTTTTATAATCATTTGTTGTTTATCCGACTGCATCTTTAAACTCCTGCATTCTACATTTGGCCAATAGTGGAACTCTATTTTATAGATCATGGCTCTGAGTAGGGCTATGCGGTATGCACCAAAATTCCTCTCTCAGTATTTTTCCTCAAAATGGTGATATACAATATAAATCCCGATAATTTTCCAGAAAGACAATTCAGGGTTAAATTTGCTGATGCAATATGCCACACTGGTACATTTACTATTAATCAGTTGATGGGCTTCTATGTTGTAAAATCAAGACATTTTTGGTCGTAAATGTTCAATGTTAAATATTCAAAGGTGGCCATACCGGATTTTCCAAAAATGGCAATGCCGGCCACGGTTAATGTCGAATTATATTTAGAATCCCTGAGATCCAGAACCGTAGAAATTTATTTTTCATTTTTAATTATGTGACTTTTGGTTGGCGAGTAACAGAAAAAACAGTTTTTGGGAGGCCACCATTTTGAACTGTCCAACATGGCAACCCTGCTGAGAATTGGCTACGGCTTCCTGGTAGATTTGAATACAGCAGGTCAAAAACTGCAAGCACGCCTAATTTCATGCTTTTAGACAAATTTGGACAATTCTGAGAAATCAATCTAACTGTGCTTCTAGCAAAAGCAGCAACTCCAAAAATGAGTATTTTAATACAAAATAAGCTGTAAAAAAATAAAAATAAAATAATAATAATAATAATAATATCGATATAGGCGATATTGTAATATTCTATATCGCCAAAATATAAATCTCAATACAACGTCCAGCCCTCGCCCTGATTAGCCTGTTCTAATGCTCACAGTGTAGTTCGAGCCACCTTTAACATCTTCATGCAACATAAGCACTGACATTGAAAATAAGGGGTGTGAAAAAAAATCGAATTCACGATATATCGCAATTTTTTGGGCGCCAATATTAAATCAATTTTTCTTATTTAAATTTTTTAATCTAAACAGTTTTAATTTAAAATGTATAATTTTTTTATATTTAATCGACATTTTTGTGTATTTGTGCAATATTTCAGTGGTGGTTACAATGCTTTCAATGTGTTGCAATGATTATTTGATGCACTTTGATTTTATGATGGCAGTGTGTAATGCCTGTATATTTATGTATGCACAGACATCTTATTTTCATATAATCTGTTCAGATCGGTGTTTAAACTCACACAATAGGATAAATTATAATTTTTTTTCTTATTTTTGTGCATTGTCAGTAACTCAGGGTGATTCATCCTTAATGTTCTCACTTACAGTTGTTACAATGCCATCATTATGTTGTCATGGTTACTTTGAGACTTTTACAAAGTAGTTTCAGTGAAAAGAAACTTGTTGCACTGTGTGTAACAATGCATTTTCTTTTTTTCAGTGAAAATGTGCAAAAAACAACTAATAATAAATAATAAATAGGATGTTTTGAAGCAAATAGTTTTGAGTCAATTTGTTCTCTGAATGATCAATATCTTCTGATGAACATATACAGAGACTTGATTTTTCATCTCGACATTTCATTTTGGTATTACCTAGGTAGAATATCGCGATAATATCGTATCGTGTCCCAAGTATCGTGATACGTATCATATTGCAACATCCTTGCCACTACTCACCCCTATTGAAAATGAAGTTTTACTCCAAATTGAAAAATAAATCCTCTGCCAAACACGACACATCTGTGAGTACAAATCGGGTTTGGATCAGACAGATGTGAGCCGGCTCTGGACAAATGTATTTTATTTTCTCTTCAGGGAAGGGCTTAGTGGGTCTGACTGCAGGGGTTGGGTGCCCCACATCCCACCAGAGCGCTGAGGGGTGGCAGAGGTGAAAGCAGACATGTGTGGGATAGAAAAGCCAGGATGAGGCAGATGTCACCCCCTCCCCTTGCCTAAATAAGTTATGCTCTAGATCCTTTTATCTACAAATGCTAACAGGTACTAGTGAGCTCCGTGGGGGGAAATAAGAGAAAGGAGTAAAAAAAAAAACCTAAAAAACAACAGAGAAAGAGGCAGGTTGAGCTGTGCCGATAACTGATGTGAGAGGCTTAAAAGAGCTTTTCAATTGTCATGGTGTGTTTCTGATCAGACGCAGCTGCTTTTTTCACATTTACACTTACAATAAAAATACAGAAAGGCAATAAATCATTTTAGGATGAAATGAAGGAAGGGAGGAAACAAGACCTGGAGCTTTTAACGTTTTAACGACTGGCTTCAGGGGAATTAAAGCTTTAGATGGTTTTTTTTTTTTCTCTCCTAGAATCGATCACAGAAATAGCACGCATGCACTCCTGCAAGAATTTAAGCTCTTTGGTCCAAGCATAGGAGATACTCCAATAAATAAAAGACAGAATCACATATAGACAATACCCAGCATTCAATGCAACATCAGCATAATTCATACCTAATCCAACCTAATCCCTTACAATAAAATAAAACATTCCCAGAAACCCGACACGCCACCCAAATGCTGTGTGTACAGGAGTCAGTGAGTGTGAAATGGATGCAGCGGAGCCCCCCCCCCCCCCCTCGTCCGTCCGCCTCAGCCAGCTGGCAGCCATCCCAACACTTCCCCTTCAAAACACTGACTCCCCAAAACCCGGCGTGCTTTGATATCAGAGAGCCTCTAGCTACCCAGACAGCTGGAAGTTATTATTCAGCAGCGCTGGCCACAAAGAGCTGTTTCCATAATAAAAGATCACATTTTTGTTTGCAGCACAATGCTCTCTTCGACATGTTTGTTACAACACGGGAGGGAAATTTCACCTCGTCTATTCACAGTGAAATATTGGATGCACTGTAGAACAGATTAATATATCGTCTGACTTATCACAATATACAGTTACACTGACCACTTAAAATATTACAATAAGTCATTATTTGTTGTCCAGCTTTAGCCTCAGTATAAGGCCAAAGCAACACCAGCTGTTTTTACGACTCAGGTTCCTGAACTTATTATTATTTAATTACAAATAATGACTGAGGCTGTATACGCCGTACTACACACCAGTGTTTCTCAAATGGGGGTACTTGTACCCCTAGGGGTATGCAATGGCACTACAGGGCAATTGAGAGAGAGAGAGAGGAGAGAAGCGAGGAGACGAGGAGAGAGAGAGAGAGATGAGAGGAGAGGTGAAAAAAAACCAAATGAAAGCATTAAAAATATGGGAGTTTATTTTTTAATAAAAATGATTATCATACTAAATATTACCAGCAACTCACAAAACGACAACAAAAACACACCCAAACAGAAAATATATATTTTCAGAATCTTTCAGAATCAGATTTCAGATTGTCATAGTACAAAACATTCTGTGGGTTTTTAAAAAAATGGCTGGCACTGAATGAGTTAAGTATTGTTTAAAAAGAAAGTAAAGTAATTTGCGACATTTCTACACCCAACATTATGATCAACGGACATTGTGAAACTACAAAAAATGAAATGACCAGAACACATAGTCGACCAATCAGATTAAACGTAACCATGGCGCCAAAACAGCATTGACTAATGGTTATTTTCTCATTTCCAGAGTTCATAAATAATACGCTATACTTAGATTATGAGAACTTTTTTCTAATATAGAGTAATTCAATGGGGTATTTTATTTTTTAAATATTGTACATTTTTACAAACCTTTTATTTTATACAGATGACCTTTGGGGAAAATTAATAAAGTTCCAATTGTGCAAGGACTTGGTCTCTTTCCATGAGATGTTTACCAAAAGTAAAAGGGGTGAGTGAAAGTAATTAATAAGTTTTATTTTAAGTACGATTTAAAGCTACTTTTTAATTGTCTCTAGTATTGTATGTAAGACTTACTTGTACTTGTACAATTAAAAAAGTAAAACAAACATGAGTAGAATATATCAATCATCTTTACACCTCTGACAATGTCAATGAGAATACATTTACAAAACATTTATTGATCTATGATGCCTATTCTATGTCTTCATCTGATAAACAATGATGGTCGTCAGCAGCTTTAAAACACATGAGCAGATCTGGTATGAGAACAGATCATTTTAAACTGATTACTCCTCCTGTGTCTTCAAAAAAAAAAAAAAAAAACCCGAGCCACTGGGGTGTTTCTCAACACAAAGTTATAACTAAATGAAACTATAATTTGCCTGTGTAGCAGTGTAATTTTCACCACTTTAAATTGTGTGCTACTGCTCTCACTCCCTGACACAATCCCCACCCCCCTTTACGCTCTAAAACCCAGAGGAGGTTTGACCTGCTTTTTTGGCTGTTACTCGCAGCAGACCACTGGAGAAAACATGACAGCGAGAGGAAACTGTGGGCTGATAATTGAGATTTGAATCATGGCGTTTGTGTGTGTGTGTGTGTGCATGATTCACCTCATTTTCATTTTGCAGAGGAGGCGGTAGCTCCATCAGCGCCAGCTGGATCACCGTTTCCCACACATCTGTGTGCGGACCACTCGCTGTCATTTTAAACTGGACTGGTTCATCAAGGCTGGCTCCTTCTCTCAGAGCAAAGATAGATCCATCATTCCGAACGCTAAAGTTAGGGTCACTGCTTTGGAAGACCACCGCTTTGTTTCCCACGCAGTCGTCAAACTTCACTGTAGGAGGAGAAAAAAACAGACAGAATGTTCATACTTACAAAACACAATCATTAAACTGTTGGTTTGAAGACACAGACATGTAAGCACTACATTCATACATGTACATTAGTTACCTGCAGTGTACAGGCTTGAGTTAAAGTGAAATGCAGACTACCGTAGTCAATATTTCTGGAATTAGCATGAAACCAGCACAAACTTCATTGTTAACCTTTGTTATAAATTCAATAAATAACAAGTAATCCACTCTTGAGGCTTGTCTTCTGTGCTCTCATTATATTTCTGTTTAAATTGTTGTGAATGTGGTACATTTCGGTTATCAATACCTTTTTATAGATATAATTCAATGGTGTTTTTAATCTTCTTTTTAAAAAATGTGCAGCAAGCTCAAAGCAATGTGGTTGTCTGACTGATTTTTATGATAACTGCTCCATAATATAGTAAATGTGAAAAGCAATGTACTAGATCAGTGTTTCTCAAATTGAGGGTCTGTGTACCCCTAGGGGTACGCAGTTGCACTACAGCGGGGAACTTGAGAGGAATAAATTGGAAATGAACAAAGCACTAAAAATATGTTTATTTTAGATAGAAATGATAATCATAATATTGATGATGAAGCTGATTAGAACTGAAAATACAAAGATCAGTCTTGGTCCCACACCACGTGGGAGATGACCCAATCAATTCAGGAGACAGTTACAATGGGATTCTTTTAACAACGTGTTATCAATCGTTGATTACATCAAGTTGTTTAGTGTCTGATAGGAGTGTCCCGATCCGATAACAATATCAATCCGACATCAGCCTGAAAACGAATATTGGATACAAACTTCCGAATTTCCGTTTTTTTCCCCCAATTCATTTTTTTAAATTATTTTATTCAATTGTAGATTATTGTAGATAGTATTTTGAAGGTAAAAATTCATGTAACCAATTGACTAATAATAAATGGGTCAGTTTTTCTCATGCCTACTGTTGCTGACTATTGTTCTCTGTTTGAGTAACATCAAGCATTTTCTAACATTCCACACTACAAAATAAGTCATTATTAGGGATGTAACGATTCACTCAACTCCCGATACGATTCGATTCACGATACTGAATTCACTATGAGATTCTCTCACAATTTATTTTACAAAATGGGACTGCAGACATGATGACTGAAAAATATTCCTTTATTTTTTTTTGGGTTCAAAACTATAAAAAACTGTACTGTTTTCCTTTTATTTTTCATTGTCAAAATTGATAAACTATTCAAAACAATGCAATTGAACTAAAATAATTCTTGAATGAAATAAATAAAGGAATAATACAAATAAAAAAATAAGCCTATTAATTTAAATTCTGGTTCTATAGTAAACAATGCAAAACAGCATAATAGTCTTTTTCGTTTTTAAAAGTGCAACTGAAAATGTATTTTGTGACTTAACAATTGGACTTTTTAAAAAAAAAAAAAACAGTCATTTTTACTGTATTTAGGTCAGATATTTGTTTGGACCAGCAGAGGACGCTGGTAACCCAGTGGTCGGTTGGCATGCAGATATCTTTCAGTGAAGAAGAGATGCTATGCTAGTAGACAGAGCTAATAGAAAAACGTGACTTTTACAGATTTTCACATAATATTACAGATATTCTTTCGGTGCTAAAGGGGTAAGGAATCATTTACGAATATGTTTAAGAGTAGAAGGCAGCCAGAAAGAAAGTAGTAGCAGATTCCGCCCGCCGCCAACACTTCTGGATAAAAAAAGTACTGCGATTCAATTTTCACAGTATCGATGTGAACAGTGATACCTATGAATCGATTTTTAACTGCCTTACGAGTAATCGTTACATCCCTAGTCATTATAATTTTTTTATTAAATAAAAAGTTCTAATAAAAGTATGTATGATTCATGCTGATATCAGATCAATATCGATATCAGCCGATACGCAAGGCTGCAATATCGGTATCATAGCGGAAATGAAAAAGTTGTATCGGGACATCCCTAGTATCTGAGCTAATTGTTGTAGTCGGAAAAGGGAGGGTACTTGTGAAAGTTTTGAGAGCCACTGTACTTGATGATACTGAAAGCTTAAGATGTAAATGTCATTTAATGTTTATTGTTTGGTGATTGCTATTGTACACATTTCATCAGAAACACCATGAAAAGAAATACAGTACGTGTAAAGTCTGATCATCAGACGTTGATATTCTGTTTGGTTAATAAAATGCCTTCCAAACGGCTGCTATATTGAGTGATACTAAAAGCTAAATCTGAGTGGAACCTCCTTCTATGCAAAATATTCTCAACTCATCTGATCCAAACAAACGCAGGCGTTAACAAAAAGCTTTCTTACTGTTATTTATTTATTATTCTTACTCTTCTTATTTGCTTTCCTTGTTGCTTAATCCAATTCCAATCTATTTTTCATTTTCTATATCATTATTTGTGCAGATTTTCGGTGATTAGATTTGGAAGGAGGGGGAGACAAAAACAAATCTACCAGTTGGCAAATATATTTCTGAAAAATCCAATCTTTGATGGGAGCCTCAACACATTCCCAACGAGAATAATTCAAGAGTCAAAAACGGGCTTTTCCTTCATTGTATTTCTAAGTGCTTGTATTGGTGAAATATTAATGCATTGAGCAGAAAGGAGAATTTTGACGCTCCGTTGACCCTCACTCAATTATTGTCTTCCACCTCTGTGAGACAGGCAATCAGCCAATGGTGCAGCAGGACTGCAGTAAAGGCTAGGGAACCCTGTAAAAATGGGCTTTAACATGAGCAAAATGGAAATGACAAAGGAAGTCATTCACTAATATTACCGACAGCATGGACCCTTCAGTCCAGACGGTCGTATAAAAAGTTTAAGGGAAGTCTGATAATAGGCAGGCTTTGTCTTCCCTTTATCAATGATTCCCAAAGTGTGGCTATTAAAGGTAGTGAAGGTTGGCTGGGAGAGGTCATTGGCAATGAGCGCATAATTGGTTTAAGTATGAATCAAGCTTAGAATTAATAACTGCCAATCTGAAGTTGATCAAAACTCATATTACGGCACAATTAAATTCTGTGTAAATCCACGTTTATCGTACCTATTTTATTTATTTTTCCTTCTTCTGCTATTGATAGTATAGGTGAGAACCTCTGGGTACCTCATGATACGCAATACAAAGCTCACAATAACGACTAGTTCACAATATGACAAATAGTGCGAATATCGATATATTGGTCATAAATCAATCTAAGATCATGTGACATAAGAAAAAAAAGATTAAGTGAAAAAAAAACAATTTTTATTTTATTTCTCTGAAAGACAATAAATTGAAAACGTGTCCTATGAACAGTGACACTATTTTAGTGCAACATTCTGTAAATAAGTGTCAACATACCAATGTAAATGAATAAGTATCTCCAATAGTGCTTTCTGTAAACAATAAATAGGGTCTTTCTTACCAGTGACACCATTATAGTGCAATATTCCAGTAAACAATATATTGGTTCCTTCAACAAACTGACAACATATGTGAAGACCTACCGGCACATTTTAGTGAAAAAGCAGAAAAGGTTTTGACAAATAAATAAATAAATTTAAAAAAAATAAATCGGTACTGAGCGCGAACACATCAATAATCAATTGTGAGAAAAAATATGTTATATCGTGATATATCGCCGTATCAAGATATCGTCACACTCCTAATTGGTAGAGGTGTTCACAAGACTTGGCCAAGACCAGATTGGACTGAAACCAAGACAAGACCAATGCTGTGTTCAAAATGGCATAATAGTAGTGGGTGAAGCAGCCATGAAATCTGTTTCAGTGAATAGCTTTAGTTCCAAAATATCTCACACACTCCAAAAAAGCCCATGGATGTTAGACTGCAGACTGCATTACAAGGGAGTAAACTCTAAAACATACTTCTGGTGATTCTTGATCTGGCACCTAATTATGGTGCATTTTGGATTATAACTTGGATTAATATTATTATACATCATGTTTAAATAGCGCTTTTCTGGGTACTCAAAGTCGCTTTACAATGAAGGGAGCAGTTTTTTGGGGTTTGGTGCCTTGCTGAAGGGCACCTCTAATAAGTTATTAATGGAAACATAAATAATATATGAAATAAATAGGCCATATATCAAGGGTTTCTAGCTGCTGGAGACAATATTTTTATCAGATAAATACATGGGCTGTGTTTGAAATGGCTTACCAACGTAGTACTCATACTAAGTCTGACGTCAAAATGACTATGTAGTGCATTCACATTAGATAGTATGAAAATGTAGAGCGAGAAATAGCCGGATGTATACTATATCGGGACATTTTCAAGTGTGCACAATGGGCATACTAGTCATACTCAAATGCCCCATGATGCATTGCAAGCTAAACATAATATCGTCTTGGACAGGCTTCAAGGTCAAACATTCCCTTTTCAAAACAAAAGCGTCTCTTCTTGTCTTCAATTAGTTTTTAACCCTTTTGTAAATAGGGCTCTTGTTTTTAAGCAAACTAGAAGTTTTATCAGTAGCACAATGGCGGGTCTCCAAAAATATTCAGAAATGTCGGCATGAATGTGTTGCCGTGAGTTTTATGGATCAAATGACCACATGTTGGTTCTACTTTCTCACTTAGAATGTTTGCTAAACTTTTAAAGGTGGAGAATTAACAAAAAATATTTATCCTCAGTGTGGTTCAAAATGTATCTTGGGAAATGGTCATAATTGTAATATATAGTAGACAGTATTTACTGATTGAGTTTCTAGTGTATAGTTCGGAGTATGACATTTCGAACACAGCCAAATAATTTTGGGAGTCAGGACGAATCAAGACCAAGGTCATAGAAATTCATTTAAAAAAACCATGACAAGGTTAAACAGTTAAAGAGCATTCTCTCTTCAATTTGAATTTTCTTTTCAACACATTTGATCGACAAAAACAAGGCGATTGCAACTCTTAAAAGCACAATATACAAAAACCTCAAATCTTGACAAGCATCAGATTTGAAGCATTTATATAAAGTATCCAAATTGGAATGAAATGCTGTAATCATTAGTTTTTCATAGTTTCTTAGAAGAACACAGGCCTTCAATACTGTATGTGTAGTAGTGCAACATATTGAACGTCCTTTCTTTTCAATTTTGCTTATATGTGGGTTTAAGCAGGATATACGATGAACGTTACTCTTGAGATTGATTTGCACTCTGATTTTTTAAATCTTCACATTAGGACTTAGATTGCATAAATATATATAAAAAACAAAGAAATAAAAAATATTATGAAACATCATAAAAAGATTCAAAGTAGACATAGCATCACTTTACAACAATGTTTGATCAATTAAAAAAACGTGGTCAAAGATAGAGCGCAAAATGGGTTTATATTGTGAGCCACTAAACAAAAATGTGTATCTGCTGTGAAGAAACAGTATAATGGCAGTAGAGCACAATAAAGCACAGCACCAACAATAAAGACAAGCTGTAAAACCAGACGATGAAATGATCAAATAAATGTATTTATCTTTAATAATAAAACAATAAATAAAAAACATTACCGTTAAAATCTAGAAGATACAACAAAAGATCTATAATCACATTCTAATGAAGTGTGTCTGGGTGTGTGTGTGTGTGTGTTTGTGTGTATCGCTATTTATTTTCCATGATTGCTTGCATGACTTCACAATGACAAGCTGAACTAACTGCAACCGATACCCACACAAAACTGGAATGACAGGCGGCGCAAAGAGTACCCAGAGGGTCTCGTTCTCGCACCAATTAAAGAAAAAGACAGTGCCAGTTTCACCCACACACACACACGCGCACACACACACACACACACACACACACACACACACACACACACACACACACACACACACACACACACACACACACACACACACACACACACACACACACACACACACACACACACACACACACACACACACACACAGGTCGTCTTCACTAAGTTGGGTCAATAGTGCCACGAGACAAATTAGGTTGTCCTGCAACAATGCAATGAAGCCCATTGGTAAAGCACAATAATAAGCGGTCTACAGCCATGGACCTGTGCGCATTGATCTGGCAAATATAACCGACACCCCTGTGAGCCAAGCAGGAAGCCAAGCCTTTCTACAGTCGATGTTGAATGGCCACCACTTGCCTCAAATTATACGTTTTACCACCATGACGAGTTTTGAAGTAGAAACAATGGCTTTTGATTCCGATTATATAAAGATTGCAATAACACAGCACTCACAATAGAAAGTATTACAACTCATCTTAAAGAGTAACTAAAACCCAAAAACACTTCTTTTTTTCTGATGAAAACAAAAGTATTTGGGGTATGAAGACATGTTGTTGATTGCAACTTTAACATTTTAGTCAAACTGCCATCTATGGTTTGAAAACCAGCTTTTACAATAACATTTTGCTATTGGCTGAGAATGGTAGTTTGTAACGATCAGGTGGTCAAAAGTTTTCATTACAGTTTTTCCCAAATTCATTCGAAAAAATACAATACTTAATATAATGTACATTATGTACCATATATGCCATAAAACAGTGAATGTACAAAATATATATGAATTCATTTGTTGTTATTTTAAGAATACAAGTGATTTTTTGGTGCTCAAGTCATGTTCTTCTTCTGTTGCACAATTCTTCTTCACAAAGTAAATTGTGAAGCGACACTGCGCCCAGCAGTTCATGTATGGTACTGTAGCAAAAAATCAAGCAGAATCCTGAATTGACAACATTAAACGACGTGTTGACACAAATTTTTGTAGTCAACATTATCAATTATGTTAAAGGTGCAGTCTGCAACTCTTATAAAAATGACTTTTCGTCATATTTGCTGAAGCTGTCACTATGTAAGGACAGCTTTACGTCAAACTAGTAGTTTGTGTGAAAAAAAAACAGACTCATTGAGTCCCGCCCCTGCTGCGCCTTCAGCCTTTGGCAGATTGCCAGAATGCACCGCGACCGAGCAAAAAGAACCAATCAGAGCGAGGATTGTGTTTGATGGGCTGTCTGACAGCTGTTGGTCACAGGCCCCACCCCTTTCCCGGAGCTCGAGCGCCATCTTTTTTACAGTGTATGGTCTGGAGGAGTGACTTTTCTGCTTGAAAGATAATTACTGCTGCTTGATTTATATTATGTTTGATTTTGTAATTGTTTACACTAGAACTCTGTAGAGCATGTGTTCATGTGCGCACAGCAGCCTCCGTGTGGGCTATTATAAGTGACACTGAGTTGTTGCTGCTGCTGAGGTATGTGAACATTGAGAAGCGCCGCAGTAATATGCTTTTACAGTGCATGTTATATTACTGTGATGTTGCTGTCGGACTAACGTTAGCTTGTTAGCTCCTCTGAAGGAGGGACTTTGGAAAGTTTGGAGGCAGGGCAAGAGATCAGCGGGGAGGGAGGGGGAGAAAGGGATCTAAAAGTTGCGGACTGCACCTTTAATAATCATTTTTGCATAACATTTTATGTTACACACATTGTGGTTGGCGCAAATCTCGAGACGGTCTATATATTTCATTCTATTTTTTCTTTTGCCCCAACAAGAACCTTAAACTCCGCCTATGCCCCACCGCCTCCATCTGTGATGCGTATCTGTTGCATCAAGGACTCAGGAGATACAGCTAATTCACACGTAATTGTGTAATATAGTGAGTTGTAATCAATACAAGAGAACCACAAAGCCCACAAACAGTTCATTGTGTCCTTGGAGAGGAGCAGAAGTAAATCTACTCGGCCCTGCCCCGTAGATCTTCCGCTTTTGTGGAGATTATTATGATTCAACTATGAATAAGATCAATATTTCTTTGTGAAATACGATGCACGGCCGCCCTTTCCAGTAGGCCACATGCCAGATATGCCTCTTGTGCCCCGCCCCCTCCTCCCCACAACTCTATCACATTTGTAACACTGAAAAGCGTAGGATCTCTAGAATACAAAATCAACTGGCAATATTAAAAATCTTGGGATGCACTATATGAAACAAACCTTTTTGTTTACCTACCCTAAAAAAAACAAAATTTCCGACTGCAAAGTCTGTAAAATTCATGTAGTAGATCAAGTTTGACAAAATTTGACACGATACACCAAGAGAAATGTTATTCAATACCAAATCAAGAACATATTGATATATTACCTAATATGTGAAGAGTTATACTGGTTTAAGTGATGATACCCCTTAAACTAAATTTTGTCAATACACAACTCAAAAATCATTGCGCAAAGTTTTTCTTCATGGTGGTTCTTCATTTTCCCTTAAGATTCACAGCAAGTAATCAAGTGGAAATAATAGAACCTAAGCTTTCATTTGGTGTCAATATTACAATTCTGAGGGTACGCAGCAATTATGCATCCGGCGGAAATTGAGGGTTACGTAACAAACCACCACCGTCCTATAAAAACTGGTACCTGTGGACTCTGCAAAAGTAGGTTGATTGAGAGAATTGTGAATGGAGAGTACTGAGAATGTAGTTAGCATTGAAGCTTTCATAGCTTAGACTGGGTGTGTCTTAACAGCACCACGAGCAAGGCCAATAATCACGCCATTCTTTTATTTCTATCCTAGACGCCCAAACCTCACGGTTTAGTTTACTTTTTATCGTTTAGTTTTTTAACTTTTCTAATTAAAATCCAGAGACAAGGGCAAGAAGGGGAGGATAAGAACATCCAAAAAAGGATCTGACCTTCTCGTGGTGTTCTTTGGACAGGGGACAGGAAGGTAGCTGACAAGTTGTTGAAAGGGAAGTGAGAAAGGAAAAGAAAAGTCGGCAGAAACAAGGGTGGCAGAGAAAGGTGAGAGGAGAGGGAGAGATGGGAAGGACAGGGAGGGATGGAGGGAGGATGAAAACGATGATGATGATGATGATGAAATAAAGAATAATCAAGAAAAAGAAAAAAGCTTCCAGGCAAGTGGCTAAAATGGATCTGAGAAGACATAGTTTAAATCCAGAGGTGTAAAGAGTGCTGATATAGATATACTCAAGTAGAAGTACTGTTACTTGATTGAAATTGTACTTAAGTAAGTAGTAGTTGTCTGTCATTTCATTTTCTGTAGTTTCACAATATCAGTTGATCATTTAAAGAAAAAATGAACAAATATACATATACATATATATAATCATTTACTTAATAAGTTGGGTGTAGAATGTAATAAATTCCTTTACTTCTTTTAAAACATACATAAGTACAAGTAAAATTACTGATCTTGAAACTTACTCAAAAAAGTACCCATTACAGCTGGAAGACATATTGAGATTCAAGATATATCGAGTTTTCTATTTTGGCGATATTGAGAATTACAATATTGCCTTAATCAATATATATACTGTATATATATATATAGCTTAGTTTTTTTGTTTCATTAAAAGCACAGTTCGATGATTACTGAGTGCATCCCCTAAACAAGCCACGCTAAAGAACTCACTCACACATGCTGTCTCTTATAAGAGAAAAAGCGTAAAGTGACACATTTTGTGCAACTGTTTGTTAATAATGTTGCCTGTGAGGCATTTTTTATCAGCAAATCTAACCCAGAATTGTCTTTCTATTAAGACTAATATATCTAATATCGCCATTTTGAGAATAAAAGCAACTCAATTACAGTAACATAAGTAATTGTATCCATTACTTTCACCTCCATCTAAATCCCACTGATTCTCATTATAATCACTCAATGTGGACAAGGAAGGTCAAAGTAGAAAAAGAAGGAGGAAAAGAAAAAAAGGTGGACTGGGAGTTAGTTGGAGATGCAAACTGGGAAGGGCAGCGAAATGGGGGGGGGGGGGATTGGCATGGCACTGGGCTTCTGGCTTTGAGAACTGGCTCACATACATCCACATTGGAATGGATGGGATGCTCAGGTGGCTCTTTAAACAGGTTAATTGGGCTGGCCTCCCAGAGATCAAGACAGATGGATGGATGGGAAAAAAGAGGAGGAAAGCAAAGGCAAAACAGTGACAAAGGGGAGCTCAACGAGATGGAAAAGGAGGGCAGGATGAAAAGATGGATGGTGAGAGAGTGTGGACAGTGATCACAGGCACTGTAGGGATATTCAGCCTAATCAGAGTGGAGTACGTTGTACAGTAAGCTGGCCCTCAGGTTCAATAAACACAGCCAGGTCAACTGACTTTGACAGATAAGACGATAGATGGTGAACTAACTTTCAGCAAAAAAAAAAAAAAAAACACTTTTAAAGCCATGTTTGAAGTGCATTAGGAAAAAAGCTAAACAGTGCTTCATATCTCTGTCCTTCAAGAATCCTTTAAAATGTACAACACCAGTATAACCAGCTCACTTTGCAAAAACCTGTTCTTGCTGCTCCGACTAAATATGAGAAAAAAACAACCGTTTAAGGAACAGTTTTAGCATAAATTGCATAAACATAATGCACTTGAAAAGGTTATTTATCAATGCATTACATACATATGTATAGTGTTGACCTTTGACAGCATGTGCAAAGTAGAAAAAAAAAAGCAAAACAGAAAATAAATAGAAAATAATCCCTTTGTTAATTTGTGTATTATTAAGGTGTTCAGATTACATTTTTGTGGCCCCTGCTGTAATAAAATTAGAGGTCGACCAATACATCAGCCGGCTGAACATAAACATAAAAAATATCCAATTGGATGTATGAATATATACAACAACAAAAAAATAAACAAAAAATAATAATAGTATGTGCATGGGAGATAGGCTTACAGATAAAAAACTGATATAATAGCATATGGATATGATATAATAGTGCCTAATCAAAAATCTGTATCCTATTATATCCTTAACAGGATAAGGACTTTTGGTTTATTTGTGTTGTGTCGCATATTTAAAGTTTAATAAAGTTCGATTGGTCCATTTAATTTATTTTCTAATATATACATTTCTATCATATACAATAGGTGTTTCAATTGTCTTTCATAATCAATGTTTTTTAAAAAAAAGTATATCGGCCTCAAATATCGGCTTCCAAAATAGGCTTTAGATATCGGCTAAAATTAAAAAAATTAAAAAAAGTCGGTATGTGCCTCGGCCTTTGAAAATCCCATATCGGTCGACCTTTAATAAAAATGTCCCATGTGTGCTTTAACCTGTTAGTGTCACTTCCCAAACATTTCTGACCCCTTTCATTCACACTGCTGCAGATGATGACTGTGTAGACTTGTGTTGGTTCTGGATAATACAGTAGACGGCCGGTAGTGTCCGATCTAAAATTAAGCAGCTTCTCTGTTTCTGTTTTGTTTGGGTGAACAATGATACACTACTTCACGGCTCACCTTTAGTGGAGAGGAAATCCAATATGTCAGCATGAAATATTACAGCATAGATGGAGGTTGGAGTGTGTTCAACCTCACTGTGATATCCTCTCAGTTATTGTTTTTGTTTTACAGTAAACTTTAGTGGCTGAATAAAAGTTTGCACATAATAGAAACTCTGCTTCTGTGATTCTTTCTGAGCCCATGTGGGGTCATACACAAGAGCAGCACAAAACTCTAAACTTCCTGTAAACACAGGTTGACCATCAGAAGAAAGCAGCATATCATTGTTTCTGTACACGAACATTCCCCAATTTTATATTTGAGGCCAAAAGTCATTTTTCTCATTTAATACCAACTTGAAACAAAAAACTACAATGCATTACAATTTCACATCCAAGCTCTTACTTGCCTGGCAGCTGCATTTCTACTGATTAAGTTGGGTCCTCTAGGTCCACTTAGCGAGTGAAACATAAATGAATAACCTCACGTACCTGATGATAGAGGCTGGCATTCCGCTGTGCTGCTAGGCTAATCAAGGCTACGCTGCGGGCGCGTTTTGTTAGTCATGGAAGGAGTTTGGCTGGTGCTAAATATCTGGCTGATGTCAGAGCTGCTGGAGACTTGGCATGCACTGGGGTGTCTGATCACAAACTGGGAACTGGGAAAACATCCTGTTTGTGCAGCAACTTGATTTAGTTTTTTCTCATGTAAATCAAAAGTGGTGCCTTGAAAAAACTGGATTCATGGAATTTACTGTTTTACATAAATTAGTTTAACTCATTCACTGCCAGCCATTTTCAGAACAGCCAACCCCATATTGTCAGATGATTTTCACTGATATTTCAAGACCCACAGAATATTTTGTACAATGACAATCTGAAATCTAAAAAGGATTCTGAAAGATTAGACTCTCTACTTTCATTAGAATTTTTTGTTTGTCTGTTTCTAGCTTGTTTTGTTCTTCAGTAATCAGCAGCTGAATTGAGGCAAGTTTCACACAAATGGCCAGTTTGTGGCTTTCAAGCATTTTTTTTTGTTTTGCTTTAGGGACACCTCAACGTTGGTTTCCTTCTATAAAACTGCAAAAAACAACACTGAGACCAGGCTTTTGATGGCAAAATTGTTATTATTATTATCTGGGTCAGAGTTGAATAGTTTGCCTACTGTATTATGGCCGTCCTCCAAGTCTCTCCCCCGTCATTCTCCACACACGCAACTTCCTCCTCATCCCGGACATGCCGAGTTTCACCGCTTGCTCATTTTTTTTTATCGTTTCTTCTCACCATCGCGACACTCTCAATAGTCCACTTAGTTTCATACATGCTCTGATCGGTGCGCTGCTGCCACCTACATGTCACCATCATGTTACAAGCCTGATATTCATAGGAGAGCTTTGTCACATTGTCTCCAGCCGAAAAACACAATTGACGTCTTTGGATGGCAGTCAATGTTACTAAACCAAATGAATAAATAGATGACACAACAGGACAAAGGTACTGCATGCATGCTGGTGTTAGATTATATTCTGGAAAATATTCCTGGTTTTCCAATTACAAAAAGAAATTCACACGCATAGAGAAAATTAATGCAAGCACCCAAGAAGACTCTTGTCTTCACCATATATTATATGTTTTATTATATTTCCCTACAAATGCACCAACATGAAAATTAGTGGCCGAAACCTAAAACTAAAGCTGAAAACCGAAATACCAAAGGAAATTATGATGCAAATTATTAGTCCCAGTGCATTTATGGCCCTGCCTGTGTACCAACCTCACTAAAATCAAAACATGCAATTGTATGAATTTATATTATTGCTTCAAAGAATAAAACAATAAAAATATTTCACAATATATACATTATTTAATAATATACAACATGCACAACATGCACAATATACAATTAAATAAATTGAACTTGACCCCACTCATACATTAAATAATATTGTACAGATCTGTAACCGACTGAGCTGCTGAAAGAGAGTCAAATTAAATATGTTCTCTCATTAAAACACTTAACTTTACTTATTATCCAAGCATGTTCTTGGAGACGCACACACTGTGTGCTCCGTGTGCTTTGGTTGCAGCATGGATCATTTCTTGTGTGCATTGGTTTAATTTTACGCAGATCCAAGTAATCTTTATAACGCGGACCGAATATAGCTCAAGAGGATCTCTGAGAAACGTGCGCTGAGACTGAAACCAGATGCTATCAATGCACAGATAATATCAATAACAATAATAATAATAATAATAATAATAATAATAATAATAATAATAATAATAATAATAATAATAGGGATGATTTGAAGCAAATAGTTTTGACTCAATTTGTACTATAAATGATCAATATCTTCTGATGAACATATAGAACAACTTGATTTTTAATCCCTACTTTAATTTGATATTAACTAAGTAGAATATTGCAATATATCGTGATAATTTTATATCGTGACCCGAGTATTGTGATATGCATCATATTGCAACATCCTTGCCAATGCTCACCCCTAATTAAAATACAGCCGCTGTGTGTGAGTCTGTGGACAAGTTGACCCGTTTCCAGACAAGCGTGTTTGCTTGCGTCATCACCACATCCTGTTTCGGTCGTGTTGCTTTGGTGAGAAAAGTGTTTTGGTCGAAAATGCACTTTTGGGCCATTTTTTTTTTATTGCAAAGAAAATTTCGGTCTATATTAAGATTTCATCCACTGAAAATATCGGTGCATCATTATATTCTTTATTTCCCTCAAAGAAATAAAGAAATAAACTATGCAGGTATAAGCACGTAGTAAAAGAAAAGGGGTTGTGCAAAGAAATTTACTTTTTGAAAAAGGCATGAAGCACGTCACCCATTATCGGAAGCAAACCTATGCTTGACCGTTTCTTCGTCACTTATCTAAGACTCAAACTGAATATCAGATGAGCATTAAAAGCCCGGCAGAAAGCAAAAATTAATGGTGATTAAGAGAGAAGGCAGTGACAGAGAAAAAAGGAATCAGACGGAGTAAACCTCTCCTAAGAGGAGAGACATCCTTTGCACAAAAAAGGAGAGAATATCAAACTGCCTTTATTTTCTGTGGAACTGGACAACGACAAATGGGGTTGATGGATTGAGCACATAAGAGGTGCACACAATTACACACAAAATTACATAGCTCACTTTTCACGCCTCTCATTGCCTTACAGCATTCATTTGCCCTTTGACCCCCCCGCATGCTTGTAACTGAGGGAGACTGTGTTTTCTGGATCGATATGAACAAATCCAATGATGGATTAGATATGTACCAAATGTAGGGCGACTTCCTAGAGCCTGTGCACAACAAAACGTAGAAGGAAACCTGAAACAAAGCATCAAACAGCTTGCAAAAAAAAAAAACAAAAAAAAAACAACAAACATGTTAACAAATTGTATCTCTTATGAAAACGGGTTCTAAATCACATGTAAAATACACTAAAAACAAATATAATTTAATTTCTTTCCTATCTCTTGGTTACCTTCTTAGACTTCCTAATATAAAGAATATAAATAGATTTTAATATTTTTGGTGTGGGCGTCAGAGCCTTTTTTTGCGTCAGTATAGCTCTCAAATAATTTTTATTTTGAAATGTTAAAATTTGGCAAAGCTTGACATGAAACATATTTTATTTTAATAACATGGTTCCCCAGTTTTGTGTTAAATTATAACATAATACAACATTTTTAAAGGGGACATATCATGGTTTTAAATCCTTCCTTTTTAGATATAAATCATACAGTTGTGGTCTATATAAAGCGGAACTGCACTGCTTGGGTCTGAATTCCTCATTATTATAGCTCCACCCCTTTTCTACCCCTTTTCTGATGTGCTTCTAAGAGCAACTCGTTTTGGTGCGGTCTCTTTAAATGCAAATGAGACACTTCATACCCCGCCCCCTCTCCAGGTTCAACTTCACCCTGCTCGGCCATTTTTGTAGTTTGATAGAAGAGATATGGCTATGTAGCGGCACAGAAAAAGTTTATTCACACGTTATTTACACAATGTCAACAACGGAAGACTTGTCCATCCAGCTTTACATGTTTGAGCCAGAGTCTGACCCGGCGGAGCGAGATGAAAATGTAGATGATGAACCTGCAGAACCCTAACAAGTGAGCTAACACAAGCACCGAGCTAACGCTAGCGCCAAGCTAACGTCACGAAATGCATTTTAATACAGTCTTTTCAAAGACAAAAACGGCAAAATGAAATGACTAAAGAAAACTTCAGATTTAAATTAAATCACGTAGGCCATATCATCAAGGATCTAAAACGAGCACACAGCGCTAACATATGAAGACGGTGCAACTGCTAATGCTAACAAAACAATGACAGGGATGTCTTATCATCACACTTTTTAGCGTTATTTACAGCTTACCGAAGTGCTCTGTTCATCGTCTCCAAAGATAGAAGGAATTGAACCCTCAATCAGATGAAGTCTTTCGGCAAATCCTTGTTTATACTGGCGGAGGTTGCTGAAGCAGTCATCCTTGAAGTGCTGCGCGCACACAAAAATGACCTTACCCACAGATGTGGGTACATTTCCGTGAAAAATAAAACTCAGCCAGGCACTTTGAAAAGGTTCTGATGCTGGGAGACGGTGTAATGAAGCGTGTGGGTTACTACATCCAACAACCGAACATTTTGATTTCTCCTCTCGTAACTTCTGCATCCTGGAGCTTGGACTACAAAATAAAGCGAGAAATAAAAATGGCGGAATGCTCGAAGTGTTGGGCCTGAGTCGATGTCCTAATTTGGCAGTTCCACTGACGTTATTGTTCAAAAATGTAATAGAGAATCGAAAAATCGAAACAGATTGAAAAATATGACCAAAACAGAATATAAAGATATCAACGGAGCACCTGAAGAGACTAATTTGAACTTTTCTGTGCTTCTAAACAATCTAAATATACATCAAAATGCATTTAAGGGCTAAAAAAGTGGATTTAGCATGATATGTCCCCTTTAAAGAATTTTCATGGCAATTAAAAGTCAATTACCTGAACTCAATTACAGTTTAATTACGATCACGACAGCAACATATTTTAAAATTACAATTAATCGTAATTAATTGTCAACTATCCGATTTGACCGCAACCCTGCTTTCTACTGGTTTAAAAAAAGGGCCGATTTCACAAAAAGTTTAGTGTATTAAACGTGAGCAAACGTCATTTCACGTGCTAATAAGGAGTACAATTCCCAGGGAATCAGGAGTATGCTGCTGCTGCACATTCCAGAGT